>NC_091221.1:15695403-15787903 GCF_040958095.1 Procambarus clarkii
CAATAGGTTGACAAACAGTGTTTATTAAAAAAAAAGAAAAAAAAAAGAAAATAACAGACATGGGTTGACAATAGAGGAGTGAGGTAGATTACAGGGAATTTATTAGGTAGTGTTTAGTTTTTATCTTAAACTGGTTGAGAGAGGTACAGTCTTTAACATGGTTGGGAAGGTCATTCCACATTCTGGGCCCCTTGATTTGCAGAGCATTTCTAGTTTGATTAAGACGTACTCTAGGAATATCAAAACTGTATTTATTTCTGGTGTGGTGCTCATGGGTTCTGTTACAACCTTCTATGAAGCTTTTAAGATCAGGATTGGCATTATAGTTTAGCGTTTTATATATGTATAATACACATGAGAGAATGTGCAGTGACTTAATATCTAACATATTAAGAGATTTGAGTAGGGGTACCGAGTGATGTCTGGGGCCAGAGTTGGATATTGTTCTAATAGCGGCTTTGTGTTGGGTAATTAGAGGACGTAAGTGATTTTGGGTAGTAGAACCCCAAGCACAAATACCATAGTTGAGATAAGGATAGATAAGGGAGTAATAGAGAGTCACCAGAGCAGGGCGTGGTACATAATATCTGATCTTAGAAAGAATGCCCACAGTTTTTGAAACTTTTTTTGATATATTTAGAATGTGTCCCTGGAAATTCAGCTTGTGGTCAATGAGAATGCCAAGGAATTTGCCATCTAATTTGTTACAAATTTGGGTATTGTTTATTTTGAGATTTATAAGACTAGAGGATTTATTGCCAAACAGAATATAGAAGGTTTTGTCAATGTTAAGGGTGAGTTTGTTGGCAGTTAGCCAAAGATGGACTTTATTTAGCTCAGTATTTACTGTGGCATTTAGAGCAAGAGGGTCAGGACTGGAGTAAATGAAGGTTGTGTCGTCAGCAAATAGAATTGGTTTGAGGTGTTGGGAGGCATTTGGAAGGTCATTAATGTAGATGAGAAAGAGGAGAGGGCCAAGTATGCTGCCCTGAGGCAGCACGTTTTAAACATTTTAATTGTATTATTTGCATATATATATATAATTAGGAAGTAATGTTTATCTGGGTAAGTTGTCAGCTTTTATGAACTAATAGCTAGTGCGGCTTGTATATGGGTACATCCGGTCTCTTACCCTCGACTGCGGCGGTAACTTTATGGTCAGGAAGCCACAAATATTTACAGTTCAAGTTCAAGTATGTTTATTGAGACAAGAAAAAAATACATCTCAAAGGGATAGAGTAACTTAGGCTATTTCTACCCCCTCTACTTCAAGTCCCTCAAGGGGCGCACAAATTCAGTAAGTACAAATAGACAATTAACATTACAAGAATCCCATTTAACATTGCAGGTTAATATAGTAAGTACAGCATACAATTGTTACACTCTTGGGGCAAAATTTTTGTAGCTCCTAAGTATACTGTCTATCATACCATTATCACACATACAAACAATTTGATGTGGTACATTACTTATTTCCTTATTTCTATAGTTATCAATAAGTTGACACTCTAATACATAATGTTCTAATTAAGGTGTGGGCGTGCGGCATACTACATAATTTACACTCCTTATCTTTTTCACTGACATCAACTCCGTATTGCCAGATATATTTGTATCCTAATCTTAATCTCATGTAAACTGAATCCTTCCAAGTTGACTTTCCTTTATCATAGGTGAAGGACGAGTTTGTATTTATTACTGAATAATTCTTAAGTGTGTTACTACTATCCACTATTGCCATTCTTTTTATCATTTCTTCATCTTCATTTCCTCTTATTAATGTTATATATACATGTACACATAATCATACATACATGTACATATATATACATATGCGGTAAATCCAGAGAAATGAAATATGGAATTTTCCGCATACAAATGATTATTGTTTCGTGATCGTCAATTGCATATATACATATACATACATATACATTCACATACATATTCAATCACCCACACAAATACACACATCAATAATCTTTGTATCACAAGTGATTCAACAAGAGGCTCACAAGTCACTATACTAGGCACTTTACATCTATGGTGAGTCGTCCAATTACTAGTCTTGCTCTACACCCACCCAACTGGGCGGCAGCTTAACAGTCATGTGCTCCACACCCACCCAACTGGGCGGCAGCTTTACAGTCATGTGCTCCACACCCACCCAACTGGGTGGCAGCTTAACAGTCATGTGCTCCACACCCACCCAACTGGGCGGCAGCTTAACAGTCATGTGCTCCACACCCATCCAACTGGGCGGCAGCTTAACAGTCATGTGCTCCACACCCATCCAACTGGGCGGCAGCTTTACAGTCATGTGGTCCACACCCACCCAACTGGGCGGCAGCTTAACAGTCATGTGCTCCACACCCACCCAACTGGGCGGCAGCTTAACAGTCATGTGCTCCACACCCACCCAACTGGGCGACAGCTTTACAGTCATGTGCTCCACACCCACCCAACTGGGCGGCAGCTTAACAGTCATGTGCTCCACACCCACCCAACTGGGCGGCAGCTTTATAGTCATGTGGTCCACACCCACCCAACTGGGCGGCAGCTTAACAGTCATGTGCTCCAAACCCACCCAACTGGGCGGCAGCTTAACAGTCATGTGCTCTACACCCACCCAACTGGGCGGCAGCTTTACAGTCATGTGCTCCACACCCACCAACTGGGCGGCAGCTTAACAGTCATGTGCTTCACACCCACCCAACTGGGCGGTAGCTTAACAGTCATGTGCTCCACACCCACCCAACTGGGCGGCAGCTTAACAGTCATGTGCTCCACACCCACCCAACTGGGCGGCAGCTTTATAGTCATGTGCTCCACACCCACCCAACTGGGCGGCAGCTTAACAGTCATGTGCTCCACACCCATCCAACTGGGCGGCAGCTTAACAGTCATGTGCTCCACACCCATCCAACTGGGCGGCAGCTTTACAGTCATGTGTTCCACACCCACCCAACTCGGCGGCAGCTTAACAGTCATGTGTTCCACACCCACCCAACTGGACGGCAGCTTAACAGTCATGTGCTCCACACCCACCCAACTGGGCGGCAGCTTTACAGTCATGTGCTCCACACCCACCCAACTGGGCGGCAGCTTAACAGTCATGTGCTCCACACCCACCCAACTGGGCGGCAGCTTTACAGTCATGTGCTCCACACCCACCCAACTGGGCGGCAGCTTTACAGTCATGTGCTCCACGCCCACCCAACTGGGCGGCAGCTTAACAGTCATGTGCTCCACACCCACCCAACTGGACGGCAGGTTAACAGTCATGTGCTCCACACCCACCCAACTGGGCGGCAGCTTTACAGTCATGTGCTCCACACCCACCCAACTGGGCGGCAGCTTAACAGTCATGTGCTCCACACCCACCCAACTGGGCGGCAGCTTTACAGTCATGTGGTCCACACCCACCCAACTGGGCAGTAGCTTAACAGTCATGTGCTCCAAAGCCACCCAACTGGGCGGCAGTTCAACAGTAGTGTGCTCCACACCCACCCAACTGGGCGGCAGCTTTACAGTCATGTGCTCCACACCCACCCAACTGGGCGGCAGCTTAACAGTCATGTGCTTCACACCCACCCAACTGGGCGGTAGCTTAACAGTCATGTGCTCCACACCCACCCAACTGGACGGCAGGTTAACAGTCATGTGCTCCACACCCACCCAACTGGGCGGCAGCTTTACAGTCATGTGCTCCACACCCACCCAACTGGGCGGCAGCTTTATAGTCATGTGCTCCACACCCACCCAACTGGGCGGCAGTGTAACAAACTAGGCTGTTGTAAGAATTATCCAGAGTGGTTTATCGACAAAAGAGAATGGGAAGCTGAGCCGCATGGTGACCTGACCCCCAGGGGAATTCGCGGTGGAAATAACCAACTCTACTACACTCTGTCGTCATTCAGTAGTACCGGATGGGAGTACAAGAGGACCAGGTATTGATGTCTACACATGAGAAGAAGCAAGATCGACACCGTCATCGTCAGCGACTACATTCAGCATCCAGCAGCATCGATTTTTTTTTCTTCGATTACTCAATATGAACAATTGATACAAACAACAAAGTGGCTCTGAACATCTGTGTAAAGAACATCTGGACACTTTTGTTTAAATGTTGAAAAACAGATTTAGAATCAATACTTTATAAATGTTGAAAAACAGATTTAAAATAATAATTCTGGTATAATATATGAATTTTACTCTATAAATTGGTCAGTAATCAAAATCGAAGCCCCTGTGTAATTGTCTCAGCCCAGAACAAACGGTTATGGAAAATTATGTTGTGCTATTTTTTTCAGAATGTTTGAACACAGGAGAGGCGGACCAATATAAACATTGACACTTCTAGTGAGTGAGAACACTTGGCTGTACAGTCAGCTGAAACCTGTGATATAGTATAGGAATTTTTTTTTTATTTTTTAGATAGATGTAATAAACATTAGGTGTGTTCCTTAACATGTCAAGGTTGACATTGATGGGGAGTGGTTAGTACACGGATGTGTACCTGATAGTTCCGTAGTACGCTCCCGGATGACTGAAAGTTCAGTCTGATGATATAACTTTAATGTTTGATTGAGCACGGTGTGGCCGGCTCTAGAGGACACATGGACTTGGCTAGTGAAGAGCCAAGAGAGTTTAATAGCTAGTTTTTGATGGTAGAGTAGGGACATGTTATTTAGCTATGTCAGTAAGGATAGGATGTATGTTTCCTGATATTAGAGGATTGCTGTCAGTTGACAGCTGAGAAATTTATGAAATATGAACATGTTCATTATGATGTTGGACTATTATTTGTCAAATTTTATTAGTTAGGTTAGCTTTTGTTTGTGGCATGAGTTGAATTGTGGGTTTGGATACTAAACCTCGTGAATTTTAACAAATTAACAAGGTTTACTAAGTGCTTGTGCGGGGGGGTTGTAACAAACTAGGCTGTTGTAAGAATTATCCAGAGTGGTTTATCGACAAAAGAGAATGGGAAGCTGAGCCGCATGGTGACCTGACCCCCAGGGGAATTCGCGGTGGAAATAACCAACGCTTTGTTCATAACTGCGTATAATGAATCATCCTATAGTATTCAGTAATTTAGAGAAAATTAGCCTTTATTCATTTTGCATTAAAATTGTATTGTATAATAGTACTGGATACAATATCAATAGTATTCTAATTATTGAGTTTAAGTCACCATCAGTGACGTCACGAATCAGATCTAACTTTTAAAGCGGAGTGACCGGCGGTCATAGGTCATCAGGGGTTGACAGGTCTACTATTTCTCAAAGTTTTAATAACCATTTTTGTGATCGGGAACAGCTCTGCCGTTAGATGTTTGTAATTTAATTCAGTAAAATAATTCAACCAGTCTGGATCAATTAAGTACAACAGAGGTTAATTGTTATAACTTAAACCTTGCTAGTAACTGGGTAGAACTTTGACTAGGCGGAAGGATACAATGTTCTGTCTGGGGGAGACCAGACAAGGGAAAAATCAGTGTGGTCACGGAAGCAGCTAGGAGAGGTCAAACATCTTACCTCTCCCCAAGACCAGCCAAGACATCTAGCTGGTCGCCCAAGGTATAGTTGCTGTTGTTAATTATAGAAATAGTCTTCTCATTTGCCACTCAGGTCAAGTAGGGAGTGTTAAAGTGATAGGGAGTGAACATATTTAGATTTTGTTTTAGTTTTCTTTTAATAAATTAAATTTGTTATTAATTTGCATTTTATTGTTTCCATGTGTTTTATGTGTATACTTGTCCTGGTCACGTGGTCCACACGAGGTAAAGTTGGATTGGGCGCCGATGCTAACATCGAATCGGAATCATCATTACCGTGTAATTTATTCCACACTCAAGGTCATCATATATAGTGGGGATCAAGCCCCTAGGTTGATTAATTAGCGTGATCGATCCAGACCTCGATCATTGCTCTTGTATTACTGGTCTGGTGGTGGCAGCAGAGGTGACTCTAGGGTTTTGTTCAGAGCTTAGGTCACGTCATACTGGGTGTAGAATCCTAAGTCGGTCAATCGTCTTAGGACCACGTGGCGTGGAGTTGGCTTTGTTAAAAGTTTTGGAGTCCCTTGGTAGAGAATAATAAGTAAGAATACGGGTAGAGGGAGTAGAAAGAAGGAAGTAAAGTGAGAGGAACCTAACCCGTGTTACAGCAGCTTAACAGTCATGTGCTCCACACCCACCCAACTGGGCGGCAGCTTAACAGTCATGTGCTCTACACCCACCCAAATGGGCGGCAGCTTTACAGTCATGTGCTCCACACCCACCCAACTGGGCGGCAGCTTAAGTCATGTGCTCCACACCCACCCAACTGGGCGGCAGCTTTACAGTCATGTGCTCCACACCCAACCAACTGGGCGGCAGCTTAACAGTCATGTGCTCCACACCCACCCAACTGGGCGACGGCTTTACAATCATTTGCATGAATTACTTACAGTAAGGAAATTTTAGATACTTCACTAAAATTTCGGGCAGCACATCATTATAAATGAAGTACTTACACTTTTCTTGGACACCAATGATGGTGTTATCTCTGAATTCCGAGATTTTTTTAAATTCCAGTACTGTATATAATGACGCAAAGTATGCGAATAGTTCTGCAATAGTGATCCTATCCTGCGTCATAATTTACATACATATCTACTTCTGTTTTGTGTATTAAAATTACTACATTTTTATGTTAATTTATTTCTGTAAATGATGATGATGATAAATTTCAATAAATGTAAGTAAGAACATAAGAACGGAAACTGGTCGCGTAAATGGAAATGGTTGGGTACATTTCCTTTCACCTACCTAATGCGAATATTCATGTGTCCAGACACTGGCGATGGTGTGGTATTGCCTATTTATTTGACCATATCTTTGCTTTCATTTAAGATATGTTTTCCTTGAAATGTATTTACATTATCGTCTACATCTGTCTTTATTCTGAAATAAAAACCTTTGACGTTACTTTGCATATATGTACATTAATTATAAAATTGATTGGCTTGTGTGCAGGCCTTCACACTCCCTGAGCCAGCCATCAAGTAACTATAAAAAGGCATATATCTTCACTTTCACTTCAGTTATATTTATACCAAAGTATTAACATGCAGCTTATATGTCTTTCTGATGACATAAAAAACTTCGTTTTTTACAATATATAGATTCAATTAACATTGATTTTCAAAAGGTCATAGTTCCCATCGAAAGGGAGAGCGTCGGCCAAGAAGCCTTGTTTAAAATATGGTCACTGCTTGAGTCCCAAGCGGGGATGTTTCTGGCGGGGGAGAAAGAAACAATTGCGCAGCGCGTCCCGCAGCGTTGCGCGGGCAGTTTGGGGCCGTATAAATACGGGCGCACAATGGGGCTCTGCCTCACTCCGCCTGCCCTCGCCGCTGCCCTCGCAACCACTCCCCGGCCGCCCGACTTCGCACGAGATGGACAACATGCCAGCTGCCTCGGTACCTGACCTCTCTCTCACGGACATCCTGGGGCCCTCGACACCCCAGACTGTTCCGGCAGGGCCCTCCTGCCCTACACTTTTAAACCAAAGGTGAGGTTTTCTGTTCAATTCTAGTCAGGTCCTCCCCCAGTGTGGCGTGTGCCTAGCGCCATCCCCTCGCGGTACGTGTGTGCCGCCTTAGTTAGTCCTTTGGGCTCTCTGCTGTTGTTCCCGGAGAGCTGGGGCGCCCTCCTTGGGCCTGTGCCGGGCGCCCCCGTGCCGTGCTGGTCGCGTGGCTGGCTTAGGGTCGGCGTGCCCCGGGCCGCGTCCCTAGTGGCCTGCGTTTGGTCTCCTCTCATGTGGGGCCCTGTCCAGCCGTGCCCGTCCGTGTCCAAGGGGCGCCGCAGCGCGGCGTGCCCAGGCGCGCGCCCTGCCCGGGGCCCCCCGTCGGCGGCCAGGCGTGCCCTTGCCGGCGTCGCCATGTGGCCTGGCGTGGTGGGCCCTACGCCCTTTGTGCTCTGCCTTGGGGCCCTTCCCTCGCCGCCATCGACCACGTGTCTGGTCGTCTGGGCGTGCCTCGGCGTCCTTCCCGCCTTTCCTTCGGGGCTCCCTGTCGCCGGCCCGCCGGGTTCCCTGGGTGTCCCAGGGGGCCAGGTTTCGCCTTGTCCGAGGACATGTGTCGCCGTCGGCGACGGATTGTGGCCAGGTTCGGTCCTACGCCCGGGGCGCATGTTCTCGGCGGCGGCGGCACGTGGCCAGGCGTGGGCGGCCCTATGGCGGGCCCCGCCTTGGGGCCCATGTATGCCTTGCCGGACCGTCACGTGCCTGGCCGGCAGGGCGTGCTTCTGCGTCCTTCCTGTTTTTCCCTCGGGTGTTCCCTGTTGCCGGTCTGCCGGCTTCCCTGGGATGTCCCCAGGGGTCGGGTCTCCCTGAGCGGACAAGCGTCGCCCCTGGCGACGACTCGTGGCCAGGTCCGGCCCTCCGCCCGGGCCTGCTACGGGGCACACGCCTGGTCGTGCTGCCACGTGGCACGGCGTTCCGTGGCGCGCATGGTTGGGCTGTGTCCTGCCCTTCCTGTCCCCTTTTGGGTGCTAATCCACGTGGCTTTGCGCCACGGCTTCCCATGTCGGGGATCGGGCTGCCTTGCGCCCGTACGGCCGCCCCTGTGTGCGGCCCCCCCCCCTCCCCCTTTTCGTCTAGGCCCTGAGAATGCCGTGTGGCAGCGCGTGGTTGGTAGGCCACGGGGTCCTTGCCGTGTGTGGTGTGCTCTTGTTAGGCACGTCGCCCTCGGACGTCTCGCCCGGCCGTGTTGCCCGGGGTGTTAGCCCCAGGCCCTCCGGTGTCCCGGAGTCCCCAAGTACGTCTTCCCCAGAGTGGCGCCGATCAAGATGTCCCCAGACGTCCATCGGCCGGTATAATATAATATGTAATAATATATATTATAATACTATAATGGTATAATAGTATAATATAACTGTATACTGTATATATACAGTATGGTTGGTAGCGTGGTTGGTAGGCCACGGGGTCCTTGCCGTGTGTGGTGTGCTCTCTGCTAGGCACGTCGCCCTCTGACGTCCCGCCCGGCCGTGTTGCCCGGGGTGTTAGCCCCAGGCCCTTCGGTGGTCCGGGGGGCCCCCGTGTACGTCTTCCCCGAGTGGCGCCGATCAAGATGTCCCCAGACGTCCGTCGGCCGGTGTAAGTCCGGCATGTAGTCCCCAGACGTACGTCTGGCCGGTGTTGCCCGGTGTGTTATTTCAAGCTTTCCGCCGTCCAGGCCCTCAGGCACGTGCCCTGCTTGCCTGGGGGGTAGCCAGGACCGTTCCCACATGTCCTCCGTCTGGCCGGTGTTGCCGGCAAGTTGGTTCCCAGGCGCTCCCGCCTGGCCGGTGTAGCCTGGTATGTTTGTCTTAAGCGCCCTGCCCGTCCGGTGTAGCAGGGATTCCTCCTACGTCGTAAGTTCAGCGTTCGTTCGCCTGTGTCGTCTGTTGTTCTTCTTCGTCGGAGGGAGACGCCGGCGTTGGAGCAAGGACCCGAGATCAGCTCGACGACGCCGGCAGGTTTACGTCTAACGGTACGCTCCACAGGCCCTGGGTTCGGCGTTGCCGCCGGCAATCCAGGATGACTTCGTTATGTCCGTTAAGTCCTCGGCGTCCAGTTCCAGGGGCCGTGCCCTGGACAGGGGGGTGGCCCCCATGTTGCCTGGGGCACGGTATCCTCCAGCAGATGGCGGTGTCGAAGCGTCGTCGGGAACGTCGCATATTTAATGATTCTCATTCGTTGCCTTCCTAAGACACTGTAAATTAAGACTTTCTCACACTTGGTGTGAGAAAATATGGAAGGTTTATTATTTTGTACTAGCAGACATCTCGCGACATGCCTTGCCCTTATTCATATTTATGTTCTACATTTCAGCACTGACATGCCTCTGCTTCCAGATCACCTCGGATTCACTTTGCCACCAGCCTAACTTTTTACTCAGGCATTCGTAGCCTTGTACATGTCGCACGTCCAAATCTTCGCGTTCCCTGTGTTACAGTATGCTTCTTCACTTTTCCTTGTCTTACGTCATTAAGTAAAGTCAGCCAGGATGTCCTATTTGCAGAGTTATAAGTAATTTATTAAGTAAAGTCAGCCAGGAGGTGCTATTTGCAGTATTTGCGGGCCCTTAATTTGCTTTACGTTCCCTGGCCCTGCATTTTGCCTAGTTTCCTCAGTAGTTACAGTACTTTCGTTTGGCTCTTGCAGTTATTCACGTCGCTTATTTGGTTATATTTATGTTATGCATCTCCTCCGTTCCCTTAATGTAAAATGGCTATATATCCACGCCGATTGTATACCCTTATTTTGTACTTGCAGATACCACGTGCCATGCCTTGCCCTATTCATAATTATGTTCTACATCTCAGCGCCAACATGCCTCCTGTTTCAGGTTACCTCGGACTCTCTTTCCCAATCAGCCTCCTTAATTTACTCCGACAGTTGATGTCGCATGTTTATTTTTGCGTCGCTGTGTCCAGTATGCTTGCCCACTTTTACCCTGCCTTACGTCATTAAGTAAAGACAGCCAGGATGTGCTATTTGCAGAGTTACCAAGTAATTTATTAAGTAAAGTCAGACAGCCAGTGCTAGTTGCAGAGTTACTAAGTAAATTATTAAGTAAAGTCAGCCAGGATGTGCTATTTGCAGAGTTCCTAAGAATTATTAAGTAAAGTCAGACAGGATGTGCTATTTGCAGTATTCGCGGGCCCTTATTTTAGCTTCACGTCTCCTGGCCCTGCATTTTTGCCTAGTTTCATCGGTAGTTACAGTAGTTTATGCTTAGCTTTGCAGTTTAGTTTCCTCAGTGGTTACAGTATTTACGCTTGGCTCTTGCAGTTTATTCACGTTACTTATCAGGTTATATTTATGTTATGCTTCCCCTCCGTTCTCTTAATGTAAAAATGGTTATATATGCACGCCGATTGTATACCCTTATTTTGTACCTGCAGACTTCACGTGCCATGACTTGCCCCTATTCAGGTGACCTGGACAGGGGGGTGGCCCCCACGTTGCCTGGGGCACGGTACACTCCAGCAGATGGCGGCGTCGAAGCGTCGTCGGGAACGTCGTATATTTAATGATATCCCGTTCTTTGCCTTCCTAAGACAATGTAAATTAAGATTTTATACGCTTATATGGAAGGTTTCTTATTTTATACTGGCAGACATCTCGCGACATGCCTTGCCCTTCCTCTTAATTACGTTCTACATTTCAGCACTAACATGCCTCCTGCTTTCAGATTACCACGGATTCCTTTTCCCAAACAGCCTACCTTAATTTACTCCGACAGTTGATGCTTTGCTCATGTCGCATGTTTAATTTTGCGTTGCTGTGTTCAGTATGTTTGTTCATTTTCCTTGCCTTACGTCATTAAGTAAAGTCAGCCAGGATGTGCTATTTGCAGAGTTACTAATTAAATTATTAAGTAAAGTCAGCCAGGATGTGCTATTTGCAGAGTTACTATGTAATTATTAAGTAGAGTCAGCCAGGATGTGCTGTTTGCAGAGTTCCTAAGTAAATTATTAAGTAAAGTCAGCCAGGATGCGCTATTTGCAGAGTTACTAAGTAAATTATTAAGTAAAGTCAGCCAGGATGTGCTATTTGCAGAGTTACTATGTAATTATTAAGTAGAGTCAGCCAGGATGTGCTGTTTGCAGAGTTCCTAAGTAAATTATTAAGTAAAGTCAGCCAGGATGCGCTATTTGCAGAGTTACTAAGTAAATTATTAAGTAAAGTCAGCCAGGATGTGCTATTTGCAGAGTTCCTAAGTAAATTATTAAGTAAAGTCAGCCAGGATGTGCTATTTGCAGAGTTACTAAGTAAATTATTAAGTAAAGTCAGCCAGGATGTGCTATTTGCAGAGTTACCAAGTAAACTATTAAGTAAAGTCAGCCAGGATGTGCTGTTTGCGGAGTTACTAAGTAAATTATTAAGTAAAGTCAGCCAGGATGTGCTATTTGCAGAGTTACTAATTACTAATTACTAGTCTTTTGCTGGGTTACCTTTATGCTTCTCCCCTTCCTGTCTAGGTATGTTTAGGTATGGCTAGCGGTGCGCGAGCCGCGGCTTATCGGTTGCCCCCCCCCCCCTGGTTCCCTGTTTACTCGGTCTCGCCCGCTTACTTCCGCATTCTTCCATCCCATTCTACGTTATCGCCTCTCGCTTTTGGGCCTATGTCCTTTCTCAGACCGGGTTGTGTGCCTTCCAGCGCGCCTCGGCGACGTTATCTTCTCTTCGGCCCTCTGTCATTTCCGCCCCCACCCACCCCCCAGCCGGGCGGGCTCGACTGTGGGAAACGTCCCCTTGGTTCCTCCTACGTCTGCGTTCTGTTAAATTTGTTATTGTTGGACTCGCAATTTGATTTGTATTTATTACGGCAAATTTTTCTCCCGCAATTTACTCTTTGTTTAAGTTTCACGTTCAATTTGTTATTAAGGGACTATCAATTAAGATTTGTATTAATCTATTGTTTTGCCTCTGTGCCTTTAAGTTATTTTCAGCTAGGGTACGCTAGTTGCAGTGCATTCGGGTGGGCCCCCCCCCCCCACAATTTTTTTTTTTTTCCTCCAGTTATTTCGTCCTATTACACTCGTTCCCACATTCTATATTCTGAATATTGTGCATTATATTTGACCACCCATTCTTCATCGTATCGACAGTACATTAAGTTACATTTGGATGCTACCGAGAAGTTTAGCATGGCCTCGCGCACGGTGTCATGCAAAAACTGGCCATTCGGCCTTCCTTTCGGCAAGCTCAAGCCAGTCGGTTAGCAGGACGTCGGCCAGCTTGTTGTTGGCCAGCGCAGCCAGCATGCTGTAGGCCATACGGTCGCTAACGTTCTTTGGCCATCCGGCCTTCTGGGCTATTTTACTCTTCTTGTTCCTTCGCCATTGTTGTTTCCTACTACGTAATAGTATTCTATTTAATTTTACCTCATCTATCATTAGGTTAGGGGCCCTTACCTCCAACCGCTATTCCTTCCACTGCGCTCTGCCCGCTTGGCGCTCAACGCCGGCTTCTTCTGTTCCCTTTATTCGCAGCCACGACAAGCCGGAACCCCCCCCCCCTCCACACCCTACTGCGGCGAGGAAGAGAACGCGAGCCGGATATTCCTCTGATCACCATTACAACGCACGCAGCGGTGCCGGGATGCAGCCGCCCAGGGCCTACGTTAATACTATTATCTTCCCTTTATTTGCTGGGCTATATGGTAGTATTAATATTATTCCGTATCGTTACTGTCATTCCAGTATTATTTTATTAAAATATAAATGGTTATTATGGTTTGGCGTTGCTTTCTTAATTGCTTCCATTCTGCGGCAATTGCCGTCATCGGTTATTTACGATATTACATTGTATTCTTCATTGTACGATTATTTACGACATTGTATTCTTATTATTATCCTTATTACAGTTACTGAATGGCAGCTCCCTGCCGTCGATTTCACTTTGCTCCTGTTCTAAAGATGTTGCCGAAGTTCACGGCGCACTAGCTGCGGCACGCAGACGCTCATTGACAACACAAGACTACACTCAGCGGCCACTTAAGGCAGACTCCTTGGCTTCTATCCAGCCCAATCACCCGTCTGGAGGCAGAGATGGGATAGAGACCAAGGGTAATGTTCCCCGCTCACATTCTACATCCGCTTAGGACACAAGCATGTTATAGATTTGGCTTTAAGAATTGGTTCTTATTCCATTTTATTGTTTATGTATATGTTGCTTAGTTGTTATACCCGTTCTTGGTATATGTATTGTTTATATTCAAGATTTATAGTGATTCGTATTACCCTGTTATAGTTGCTTTGTGCTTCCTTGCTGTTCTCCTACTGGTTTTCTCCCTCCTTTGCTCTTAGCAAAGGTACTTCCCCCTTCCGTTTGCTGGAAGATTCTTAGAATTGTTAGCCCCCTTCATTGCTACAGTATAATTATTCGGATGCTCTTTATTCATCCAGGATTGTTAATTAAGGTTTCTCTTAATTCCTGCTGCCGGGCTCCCTCCCCCGTTTTTCGTCTCCGTATTGATTCAGCTAGGGTTTCCCTCTCGTCTGTGCTCTTGCCTGTCACGATAACACTGCACGCCGCTTCTGCCCACCCTTACTGCCTTATATCTTTCAGCCCGGGGGAGGTGAGCTACGCGACAAAAAATCGACGCACGCTCCGACTGGACCAGGTATCGCTTACATGGTCAGGAATCAACACTCTTCGGATCCTACAAGCACAGATCCTACAAGCGCTCCTGTCACCAGGCGAGATTTCTCCAGGATCCTACGCGCTGCCCTCTCGGCGCTAGGCTTGACTTCAGATGACTACGCCCCGCACCCAGCTGTCTCGGGACGGGCTCGCCACATCAGAAATAATGGCAGACGGCAGGCGGAAGAGTAGTGCTCACATCCTACGTCAGACGGGACGTTGTTGCTCTGCTACTTTGAGTGCCTCACGCGGCCAGCTGGCACTCGCCCTTCGGGGGGGGTTCCGGCCGCTGGCCTGCGGTGGGGGTGCAGCGCCGGTCCCCAAGTGTCCCGCTGTCCGCAGCTAATACTTTGCCCAGTCTAGGTGCTAGTAAGCCCTACTTGTAGTCACCCCCCTTCTCCTTATCCATTAGGTCTTTTACGGCCTCTTGGCCGGGTACATTACGTGTTATGTGGTCTCTCACTTATTAGTTATTCTTTAATGTGTCCTGCCTTTTATATCCTAGTGTTATATAATTACTACACATTTGCACTCGGCCTTAATTCTAGTACCAGTTAACCTTTAGGTTTCTGCAGAATTAGTTTCCATGTCACTATAGGCTAAGGTCTCATACTTACTACGGGTGTACCTTTTAAGTTAAATCTAGTCCTCGGACTTGGAATTGTTACTGTTAATTCTTACTTTATATATTTACTTTATATATTTTAATATAAACGTTATATATTTACTTAATTTATATTTGAAAACTTTATATATTTACATGTTCAATATTAAGTTTAATATAATATCAACTTTATTATAAGTCTATAATATAAACCGTGTTTAATATAAACTTTATATAATTACTTACTTTATATATTTACATGTTCTGCAGAATTTAATCTTCAATAAACTTTAACGCCCCATACTGCCAGTATCTTTCTCCCCCTGGTCAGAAAAACATAAGGGAAACCCTAGCTGGAGAATAATCAGGCGGCAGAAAACATAGTGACTGGGGAAGCCTGATATGTATTTGGAGAAGAAAATAACCCCAGGCCAGAGGCCGAGCCGCCAAGGAAGGAATTACCTGACAAGGTAGGGCTTACTAGTAGAATGTCTGTAAAGTCAAAGTAGTAGCTGCGGACAGCGGAACACTTGGGGACGGGCGCTGCACCCCCACCCCGCAGGCCAGCAGGCCGGAACCCCCCCCCCCCCCGAAGGGCGAGTGCCCGCTGGCCGCGAGGGAAACCTCAGGGTGGCCAAGCAATTACGCTACCGACTGGGAAGGAAACGTCACTCTCGCACCTGCCTACCGCGATAGTACTGTTCTGCAAGCTCTTCTACAGGCGGCTGAGGGCCCCGCCTAGACCATATAGAGAGAGACGTAACCAGAAGGAGCCCAGCCTAGCTCCTCGAAGCCGTAACTTGCGGGTGGCGACGTGGGCGCTTTTCCTGTGTGGGTTCGTCGCGAGGCCGAGCTGGAGGGCATGGGTTGTAGGCAGGGTGCCTCCTTCGGCAGCGTGGGCAGTAGTGCTTGAATGAACATGAGGTGAAAGTGCAGCCGGGTCCCCTCGAGTGGTAGGCGAAGCAGTAGCCCGGGGGTAGCCCAGCTGCCCGGGCGCTGGAGAAAGTGCTGCCGGTCGGGCACTAATACTTTGCCCAGTCTAGGTGCTAGTAAGCCCTACTTGTAGTCACACCCCCTTCTCCTTATCCATTAGGTCTTTTACGGCCTCTTGGCCGGGTACATTACGTGTTATGTGGTCTCTCACTTATTAGTTATTTCTTTGTGTCCTGCCTGTTATATCCTAGTGTTATATAATTACTACACATTTGCACTCGGCCTTAATTCTAGTACCAGTTAACCTTTAGGTTTCTGCAGAATTAGTTTCCATGTCACTATAGGCTAAGGTCTCATACTTACTACGGGTGTACCTTTTAAGTTAAATCTAGTCCTCGGACTTGGAATTGTTACTGTTAATTCTTACTTTATATATTTACTTTATATATTTTGATATAAACGTTATATATTTACTTTATATATTTACATGTTCAATATTAAGTTTAATATAATATCAACTTTGTTATAAGTCTATAATATAAACCGTGTTTAATATAGACTTTATATAATTACTTACTTTATATTTGAACTTTATATATTTACATGTTCTGCAGAATTTAATCCTCAATAAACTTTAACGCCCCATACTGCCAGTATCTTTCTCCCCCTGGTCAGAAAATGGTCACTGCTTCACAAGCGGGGATTTTTCTGGCGGGGGAGAAAGAAACAATTGCGCAGCGCGTCCCGCGGCGTTGCGCGGGCAGTTTGGGGCCGTATAAATACGGGCGCACAATGGGGCTCTGCCTCACTCCGCCCGCCCTCGCCGCTGCCCTCGCAAAACCCCACCCTCCCCCCCTTTGCAAGCGGCCAAGATGAATCTTGGACCTGGTCGGGAGAGGGAGTGAGAGCGGGACCTGACTTCCCGCGCCTTTTATGCCACCCAGGCTGGCCGCACCGCGCCTGCGGGACGCGATGCGCAATTGTCTCTTCCTTCCCCCGTCAGAAACTCCACCGCCTTTCGTCAAAAGGCAGTGGGCCATATATTTAAACAATTTTTTTTATTTTTACCGACGCTCTCCCTATTGATGAGAACTACAACCTAATGAAGATAAATGTTAATTTTATGTAGATACTGTAATAAACGAAAGTTTTTAATGTCATCAGAGAAGCAGAAATATAGGCAAATTTTAAATCCCTTGTCATAAATATAACTGAAGTGAAAGCAAAGATATATGCATTTTGATAGTTACAAAGACAGCTCTTTAACACGGGTGGAACACGAACAAGGGGAACTTAGTACCCAAATGAGCCACAGAGATATTAGAAAGAATTTTTTCAGTGTCAGAGTAGTTAACAAATGGAATGTATTAAGCAGTGATGTGGTGGAGGCTGACTCCATACACAATTTCAAATGTAGATGTGATAGAGCCCAATAGGCTCAGGAACGTGTACACCTGTTGATTGACGGTTGAGAGTCGGGACCAAAGAACCAAAGCTCAACCCCTGCAAGCACAAATTAGGTGAGTACAACTAGGTGAATACAGCTGAGGGGCGGGACCAAACAGCTGAAGCTCAATTCCCTACGCATAACTATAGGCGAGTCCATAGGAATTACCGTTTGTCCTGGCGCCATCTATGTTATGACAGCAGTACTACTAATGTTCCCACGTTATGTGATGATCGCTATCGGGTGTTACGGTCAGTTGCTCTTCTATATATGTTTATGGACAACGTAGGTGATTTGAGGCAATTTGCGGCCAGAGTGAAATAGTATCCACGCGGTGAGTGATGGAGGAGGATATATACTGCTGTGTACTCGACCAGCGGGTGAGAGGTAAGTTATATCGAACAATTATGGGGAATAGATGGGTTATTTTAAGCGTAGAATGTCAGGTAACCGGTAACTACACAGATGGGGTAGTGTTTTTTTAAGTCTTTATTTACTAAAGTGGAACATTACATTATGCCTTTAGCTGAACAAGTCTACTGGTGGGGGAAGTAGACGGGTTTTATGAAAGTATTTTACCTAAATATTTGTATTTGGTTAACTAGTTCAGCCGTTACCAGGGAGGGTGTTCCTTTAATCTAATCTAAAAATTCTAGCCGGACAAAGTGATTAAATAAAGAAATTGAATAGAACGAAGTGGTTTGCCAGGGTGGTTAACATATAGTTTAGTAAACTTACTATGCAGCCCATGCTTAAAGAATGCAAGTTTATCATATTGAATTTACCGTAGTTTTACTGCATTTAATATACCGTTTTTACCCTATTTAATTATGTCGGGTAAAGGCCGGTCGTGGAAAGTTCCTAATATAGCAAGTTTTAAAGGAAAAGTTTGAGTTAACTTTAACGCTTAAGTTAGTGACCAATTAGCTTAGTCTATTGTGAGGAAAGTTACTAGAATCTAACATTACAAGTGCCATTTCTCTACTCTTTTTGAGAAACATGACTTAGATACATGAATCGCATAGTTTTATTACTAAATGTTCATGGATTAGGTTTCATAGTTGAGGAAATGGTGATAAGGTTTGTGATTTTGTGTACCTTCTTGACTTCAGCAGAGATTTTGATAGTGGCGCAAAATTGATAGGGGCTCGGATCATTGGGAATGCTGACTGAAGTTGATTAGGTCATGGCTATACCAAAGGAAATTAGTATAAATGGGGTTAAGTTGGGAGAATTGTAAGTAGTGCCTAAAAGCTCTCCTTGGACCTCGGTTATTCGCAAGATTATGGTTTAGACTGCAATAGTTGCAGAATTGGCAAATAAAAAATACCGATGCCCTATATAGGTTTGAAATGGTTAAGACTACCAGATGCAGTTTAATGCTGACAAATGTAAGGTTTGGGGGCTAGGTAAAGATGAGATAGATGGTGTAGATTGTTAAGAGTATTAAATTTTTTGCAGGTGGTAAATTCTCCCCGAGCTGGCACTGCTCTCCAGCCTGGGATGTTGATTGGTTAGTCTTCAACTGCCTCCCAACATGGTAGTGAGGTCCTGAGCTGACATGCAGTGAGGAACGTGGAAAGCTTCCTGAATTGGCACATGGTATGGCTCCCTTTCAAACCAGCAGCTGGCACAAATGTTCCAGCTAACATCAGAATAGTGGATGAAGCCCACACTAAAATGTAAGTGGTACAGTAAATGGACACCCCCCCCCCTCCCTTTTGACACTGAACAGTTGGGAGGAAGGGGGGGGGGGGAGAAAGTGTGGCTTATAGTTCTATTGCTAAAGAATCTTTTGCCATAAGCCAGTGGCAGTGCCTATTGGCACTTGCTATTCAGAATCTCCCCCTTACATAGTTAATTAAAAAAGAAATGCTGTAGACAAGCTTAACTTTTGAAGGGGGGGGGGGGGGGGCAACATTTTCGTTGCCATCAAAGCACATCAAAGATGCTCTGAGCTAACTTCCCCTAGTCATTAGTGAATGGTGGCCAGTAACTCAATAGTAGGAACTTTAGTGACATTAGAATCCATGGAGAAAGTGTGCACTTCTGCTGTATCTGCCAGTTTGCTAGAAATTGAAATTGGCATACTTGCTCGGCAACTACTTGCCCTCTTGTACCATGTTACTCAACCATAACATAACCATCACACCACCCATTCTTCTAACTTTAATATTAGTTGGCTTGCATGGTGTGTTAATCATTCCTTTGGCAGAACTGTAGCTAAATTGTTCCCACAACATGTAATCCATTAACAGTACTGTATCAGGTTCATAAAGAAATTTATAATAAAGACCAAGTGTGGTCATAAGTGCTGCAGATGGGGGAGATAGAACCTTACACCTGCAGAAGTGTGGTGATAACTAGAGAAAATATGGCCTTGTATAGTTGCTAGTGTAAAAATATTACTAAATTTAGTAAATCACATTGTCTTGGTAGTATAGTTGGGTTAATTATGAATTTTCAGACTAAAAAGCTTGGTACATAATTCAACAGAATAAATTTGTGCCCCTAGTAGTAAGCAGTGGTTGCAAAAGAATAATAATTTGTATATATAAATTTTGTATTGCTTTTATTCAAATGTTATACATGGTTGTTAAATTAGTTTGTTTGCAATGTTCCAGAAAAATGTTCATGACTAAAGTTGTTGGAAAATAAAATTTGTATAGGATGTTGACTTGAAATGACTATAGCTTTGTTTGTAGTAAAGATGGGACAACAAGATACTTAGTGTGCCATTTAAAACGGCAACTGTTAAACTGGTGGTACAGGTATGAACACAATAACATTGCTATGCAAATAACTTTTTAGTAATATTTACTGGTCACATGACAGGTTGTGGAAGGTGCTGGCAACAAAGAGCTGCAGGAAAATACTTGCAGATCTACAGTAAGTAGTGTTGTGTACATTGGAATTAGAGGGTACAGGTTAATTGCTAAAAACCTATTAAATATTAGGGTATGGAAGTCTAGGCTTAGGCTAGTGGGTACCATATCTGCAAGTTTAGTCCTTTCAGGAATGTATTGAATAGAATGGTATGTTGAAATTGTGAAAATTGTAATGTGGGGCATTAGATCTTAAACAGCATAGTTGAGGGTGTTTTATTAATAATTTTAATGAAATATAAATCTTGTTTAGTTAACATTAAATGTTTTTTAAATAAGCTTTAATCTATAAATGTATAACACTTAAGTGTAATCATGAGTCAAAGTTAATGACAGGAAAAGTTTTGTTCTAAGTGATGGTATTTTTCCCTTGAAAGTAAAAAAAATAATCAATGTTTAGTTTAGCTTGGTTTTAAATTTATATAGTTTTCCAGAATGTAAATTCTGAAAGGTAAATTCCTTAAAGAAATTTTTTCCATTTGAATTTGTAAAGTAAAGCAAGATTGGCTTTAAATCTGAAATTAATTTGTTGAAATATTTTTCAGGTGAAGGTGATTATGATGCATGGACTGGCTTGGAGTGAGGCTCCATTACTCTGCAAAAGGAAATCTACAAAAGTGGGAGAGTTTGAATTTGATGATTTAGCTATATCAATGACCTAATCTTAATTCTCTTATCTAGTCTATTTATAGGTGTGTAACCGTGTCCTACTGTTACAACCCACAGGGATGATGCAGTTTGTACTGATCCTACCCCATTTCATAAAAGGGGACCAGGCAGTCCTGCAGATGTCCCTGGCTTGGCTTTTTCAGAGCTTTGCTCTACTACCCATCTAATAGATGGACTAGATTTGCATAGGTTTAGGGACCCTTAACAATGGTTACATTGTTAATTCTCACAGGGCTTGTTTGCTGAATGGGTGGATGCATCTAAAACTTTAGTGCCTGGCATGCATTGTACAGTGCTTTCTGTAAAGCATATGTACAATGTGTTGATGGCACTAAAGTGGTGGATGTAATGCACCCATTCAGGGAACAAGCTCTGCACTAAAATCAGAGGAAGGGATAGGCCTTGCTGAGCCTCTTAAAAGATAGGCTGTTAGGATTTTTTGTGCTTATTGTGCATTGGTGATAATAAAAGTAGTGTCCCTGTTTAATGTTTTTTTCTTTCACAGGCGCTTGTCCCTGGAGTTGTCTTGGCCTTTTGGATCTTCTGTTCATCTAGGAGCATCTGTCCCACAACCTGAAACAGTAATAAATATTAGATGTATTATAAGTACTATATGTAAAACTTATTTAATAAAACAATTTTAATGAAACTACTTTATATACCTTATCCTGAAATTATGCTGGAAATTGTTTACTACTATTGATGCAATGTTTAAACATCTTAAATTTTTTTACTTTGAAAATAAATACTTGGTAAAATTTACACCTATTTGTAACTTGTTACATAGGTGCATGCAAAATGCATAGAGATGTAAAAGTGGACTACCTATTCAATTTACATAAACTAACAAATATTGCAAATTAGTCTGAAATATTAAAGTGGAAGAAACTTGAGTCAATATTTTAGTTTCCATATTTTAAAGTAAATTTAAAGCTATGCAACTCCTAAGCTTTGTACAAATTATGATTAAATTAACTAAAGATCATTTAAATTTACAAAACATTAGGAAAGTGACACTAAGCATCTATACAACATGGTTTTCACAAATTCTGGTAACTTAAATTTAATCAAAGCTCTTAAATGATTTGTCTGCCAAACTTCAGATATTCTGAAATATTTTACCTAGATTAAAACCATTGTTTGAAAGGGCAAAACATTACTGTCAATTAGTTTGACCTAACATCTGCAAGGTCCTGAAGGAATGGAATTTTTTTTTGTAAAACTTTGTTTGCTAAAAACAAACCCTGCCTAATGAACCTGCTCATTTTTTTAGAAATGGTAATTGCAACATTACCAAAGGCCATTGTTTTAATAGCCAAAGTACCAAGAAGCAACAAACAGGTACATGGTAGAAAGGACAAAAGAATGGTTATGAAGACCCTTTCATTTGTTAAAGAAATGACTGGGAAAAATGCTGTCATACCACAAGGGGTCTTAACCCTTGTCATATACATCACTGACAATCTAAATATTACCAACCACAAAAATTGCTGATAACATGTTATAAAAAAAATAAAGAATAATATTGAGGCCTTAATGCAGATCTCTAACTCTACAAATAGTAACAAGACTGGCAATTTCTTAATATAAAACAGACAAAAATCCAAGACCTTGCACGTGAGCCAGAACAATCCATATCACAACTACCACATTAAAATGAAACAACAATGAAGGTAAGGTAATTACCAAAAGAAGGCCCCAAACCGGGAAGGCCATGTAGCACCATCAAAGTGCGAAATAATCAGAGGGCGCTAAATATCACCAAGAATTCTATCGAGGGACAAGTGACTGCGAGGGATGGTCGGAAAGCAAGACACACGCTCATCCTGGAAGTCAGGACATTCAACAAGGATATGCACAACTGTAAGAGGGACAACGCAATTCGGACAATAAGGAGCAGGGCGGCGCTCCATTAAGTGACCGTGGGTTAAGCGGGTATGACCAACCCACAGCCGTGCCAAAGCAGTGTCCCACCGCCGGTTACGGTGGTAGGAGGAAGGCCACGGGGGGACACTAAGTTTGAGAGTACACAGCTTGTTACCAACCACAGAGGACCAACAACCCTGCCAACGGGGAAGAATGAATAACAGGATAAAAGTCGGAATAAGGAATACCTTTACGGGAGATGGGACAAGAACGGATAGCTTCCTTAGCGGCAGCATCCGCACACTCATTGAAACACCAATATGGCTGGGAACCCACCAAAACTCTACTGATTTAAATTTACTAGAAATAAGAAACAGCCAATGTTGAATCTCAATGACCACCGGATGGACAGGATTAAAGGACCCTAGAGCCAAGAGGGCACTACGAGAATCAACTACAACCACAAAGGAGGAAAGAGAATGAGAAAGCAAGAGACGAAGAGCATAGAGAATAGCATAAAGTTCTGCCGTAAAGACGCTAGCCTCCGAAGGGAGGCGACACATGTAAGTACGGTCAGGAAAAACAACAGAGTAGCCCACACCATCCGCAGACTTAGACCCATCAGGGAAGATGGAAATAGAGTGGGAGTGCGAAGAAAAGTGCTCAAGGAAGAGGCTTTTCAGAATTGTAGGAGGGGTAAAGGCTTTAGTAATACAAGTCAAGGACGTACAAAACTTGGGAAGGGGGACTCTCCACGGAGGTAATGAAGGAACAATACGAGGAGAAACATTAGAAATATGAACAGAAAGAGAATCCTGTAAGCGAGATAACTGGACAGAAAGTGGGAGACAATGAAGAGGAACAGGAACCACAGGAGGAGGAAAAGTCAATGCACAAGAGGCGAGAGGAAGGATGTTGGAAGGACCGCGCAAGATAGCGAAGACAGTAGCGATCACGGCAGTCCTGAAGAGAGAGAAAGCCAGTGTCAACATACAAACTAAGGGCGGGAGTCGAACGAAAGCCACCAGAGCCGAGACGCAACCCAGTATGGTGCAAAGCATCAAGATGGCGAAGAGTAGAAGGAGTAGAAGAATAGTTTTTCAATCTACCTCAATTTACCCCTTTACAGTCAAATATTATGCAAAATTCTGTTTAAGACTTGTCCCTTAACTTAAATAACTGCTTTGGCCATCTGCAATCTTTCTAGGTGGGTAAAAATGACTCTTGAGGCCAGAAAGGACTTACCAGACGGCGATCATAACAATACGGTACACACACAAAATCACAACCTGATATACACCAAGCAGAAAATCCACTGGAGCTGTGAGGCGACGTAAACCCTTGCCCAAGGCACTGGCAGCTGCATACTCTACCACAGTATATTACTGACTTTGTAAAAGTCTTACAACCGAATTTCCCCATAAATCACAGCAAGTTTTGAGGCCCCTCCTTGAGTCAACGTCTTACGTAAGACCTACAAGCACTCGGGTGAAGGCTGAAGCAGTTCAACACCATACGCCCCAACTTCAAATACACAGTTGAGAGGCGGGACCAAAACGTGATTTTCTGTGTGTGCTTGAAGTTGGGGCATACGGTCTTGCTTCACCCTTCACCGGCGTACTTCAGGGGTTTTATTTAATACTTGGACTGGCTTCAGTAGGGCCTCCAGACTTTCTGTGGCTTCACAAGTGTCACGTGAATCCCCTGCATAGCAGTGGAACTGCCTTTTCCCTTCACCTTCAATGCCTCTGCACTGGAAGTATACATCTACACCAGCCCAGAAGAGTCATCAGTCCTGCCACCTCTCCATGCCCCCCAGGGCCTGGCACGGCCTGGTACGACTCAGAGGTAAGCCGGGCGCCACTGCTAACTGGCAGTTTGTCCCCACAAACAAGCAGTTAGCCGCCTTCAACTGACAGTGGTACAGCTCAACACAAAGGCACCGCCAGCCACAACGAGCAGTTTGCTAGTTGACCAGATGTCCACCTCGTGTTGACACTGGATGAGTCATCACCGCCGGACTATATAAAGAGCGCTGCCTCCCTGGAGAGGCAATCTCTCCCTTAGTGCTCTAGGATCACCTTGGTTCAAGTTCAAGTTCAAGTATGTTTATTGAGATAAGCAATAAATACATCTCAAAGGGATAGAGTAGCTTAGGCTATTTCTACCCCCCTCTACTTCAAGGACATACATTACCCAAGAGGAGATGTTACTGCCCGGACACAAGCTAACTTGGGCTAACTTGTGTCAGGATAGGCTAACTCTTGTGCTGTGTGGCGATTTGAAAATTAAACCCTTGCTCGTGTATCATTCCGAAAATCCAAGAGTTTTAAAAAATATATAACGTGCAGAAAAACTGTGATATAGAGTGGTTTGCCCTGCCATCAAAAAATATCTGCAAGAGAAAAGTTTGACACTAAAGGGCCTGCTTCTCGACAATGCTCCTGCTCATCCTCCAGACTTGGAGGATGCATTGTTGGGGCCACTTTTTTTTTTTTTAGGGATATTCCTGCATGGGCCCTAAGTTTCTGGCTAATGAACCAATGACATGAAGGAGGAGTTTTCAACCTACCTTGTGTTAGGTGTGCAGGGGTCAATAGGCTGAACATAATGTCAGAAGCAAAGGGGGGCGTTTGCCTCTTCAAACACAATTGTGACCATCTTCATCTCTTCGAACTATCCTAAATGCTCTCTTCACCTGTCTGACCAAATTGGGTGTCCAGACCACCTTTGAATCTGAAATTGTAAAATTAATAGTGATTTCAGAATATTCAGTCCATTTATACTAACAAAATTATATACAGTATACTGTAATTGAAATTTTACAGAATGATAAAGGCAATTTAGTAACTTTGTTAAAATGCACATGGGGGAAATACATGAAAATAGGTTAATATGGTTTGTAAGGTTGATGGGAAATGTTTATTACTTTTATGATTTAAAAGATGTATAGCCCTAATACTCCATCCTGGGTGCATTCCACCAGGTAATGACCACAGCAAAAGTTTTCTACGAGGCTCTATTGTCACACAAACTTTTCACATTTTCAAACTTGATTCATCTTTTTCCCCCTCATTCCAGGGGTTTTCTTTAAAAGGTCTTCATGCAAATGCCTTGGTTTCTCACAAATGATGGCCTCTGAAATGCTATCACCTGCTAACTCTTTGTTGTGTATCCAAATTAATAAAAACTTTTCAACATCCTCAAGTGTTTGTGTTCTTTGTTTCGGGATTGTTGATATGCCTTTTGCCACTTTAATGCTCATAATGTCCTTTTTCTTAGCAAGTATAGTGCATATTGTTGACATAGATTTGTTGTACTGCCTAGCTAGTTCAACAACCTGTGCACCGTTTTGACGTTTATGAATGCTCTCTTGTTTTTCCTCTATGGTCATTCTCACATGTGTTTTCTTGGCTTGAACCTTACCACTGGCTTTCTTGGGACTCATGGCAAGATATATAATAACAAATTTTATGTTCAAATAGCCAAAAATCCCAAAACAAATGTAATGCTTTATAAAGAATTCAGGCGCGATAGTTACTAGGCAGGAGACACTGGTAAACTGAGGTGCGATCACCATGCCACCACGCGCTAGGTCAGCCCATACGCATATCAACAAACTCATTTCCCGAGGCAAAGTTTGTAACCCGATTCAAATTTTTCGAAGAAATTAGGCTCGTAACCTGAAAAGTTCATAAATATTCATTCGTAAGCCGAGGTGACACTATATATAAGTAAAAAAATAAAATTTTGTAGATACAGTACAACCTCGATTCAACGTACTATATGGGACCACCCCCAGTTCGTTGGAGCGTTGGATTCGTTGCAAGAGGTGACCTTCAAGAGGCGTTTGCGTCAGTGTCTTTTTTTTTTCTTTTACACAATAAAAATGCATTGTATCATATTACTTACTGTACCTATATTTAACTATACTAAAAATACTGTAATTCATGTATTTACCTTATTGTTAGAGTTATGTCCATCTTGAAGTTTTGTGAAGTTGTGAATGCTCTACAGTAAATAGGTACTGCAGTGCATTAAGCCGTTAGCACTGTATTATTAAAAGTGGTTTTGCTGTATGTTGAGTACTACAATACAGTTCTTGAAAACTATTGTACATTAGAATTATTGCAACTTTAATTTTAACACTATGTACACACTTAAATTTAACACTTATTCTAATTGTTCACTTCACACACGATGTTTTTAGATGTTTGCATCAGCTTTGCTGGTGCTCGCTGCTGCTGTGTTGGCTTCAGCTGCTTTTGTGCTGGTGCTGGGTACAGCTGTGCTGGTGCTGGGTACGGCTGTGCTGGTGCTGGGTACGGCTGTGCTGGTGCTGGGTACGGCTGTGCTGGTGCTGGGTACAGCTGTGCTGGTGCTGGGTACGGCTGTGCTGGGTACGGCTGTGCTGGTGCTGGGTACGGCTGTGCTGGTGCTGGGTACGGCTGTGCTGGTGCTGGGAACGGCTGTGCTGGTGCTGGGTACGGCTGTGCTGGTGCTGGGTACGGCTGTGCTGGTGCTGGGTACGGCTGTGCTGGTGCTGGGTACGGCTGTGCTGGTGCTGGGTACGGCTGTGCTGGTGCTGGGTACGGCTGTGCTGGTGCTGGGAACGGCTGTGCTGGTGCTGGGTACGGCTGTGCTGGTGCTGGGAACGGCTGTGCTGGTGCTGGGTACGGCTGTGCTGGTGCTGGGTACGGCTGTGCTGGTGCTGGGTACGGCTGTGCTGGTGCTGGGTACGGCTGTGCTGGTGCTGGGTACGGCTGTGCTGGTGCTGGGAACGGCTGTGCTGGTGCTGGGTACGGCTGTGCTGGTGCTGGGTACGGCTGTGCTGGTGCTGGGTACGGCTGTGCTGGTGCTGGGTACGGCTGTGCTGGTGCTGGGAACGGCTGTGCTGGTGCTGGGTACGGCTGTGCTGGTTGATTTGCTGCTAGTTCGTGAAAAATATTGACTCATTTTCATTTGTTTCCTTCTTTGTGTCATGTCCTTGAGACAAATATCTTTCATCGTCCTTAGGTGTTCATAAAAGCCTGGTAGCTCTGGATTGTCAGTTTGTGAAACAATATCAAGGAGTTTTTCAACATAGAACAATGCATCAGCACACGAAGCAGATTGTAAACTGCTATCATTCTCATCCTCATCTTCCCTTCCGTCGTCGTCAACAGTGCCAGTAACATTTTGTATAATCTCATCATCTGTTAAATGACCATTGATTAAATGATTTATTAATTTTATTATTTCGAAGCCGTAGTCACTGAACTGTGGCGACGAATTGAAACGAGAAACGCATGGTGTGTGTACAGGGATTAGACCCGTCCACTCACGCTAGAGTTGTTCCAATAACATACAGTAATTTCTCAAAGAGCAGATGTCTATCATGTTACAGCATATTTTTGGTTTTATTTAGTTTAGTTTAATTAGGATAATAAAAAGCTATTAAAACACTGGTTTTAGAAATTATTTATTAATATGAAACTTTCAAAAGTCATGGGTCACTGAACTATGACGACACACAGACGAAAGTGAGTGAAACCTCACTGTAAAGTGAGGTTTACAGTATAGTATTCTCTTATCTGTCCACCCTCACTCATCTTGTTTCATCACAGAAAATGTCTATAAGGAGATTTTACCACATGTAGCTAGGTAATCACGCTTCATCCTTTAAATTAATGTACAAAGATACGTGTGACCCAAATCAGTGAACGAAAATCATGGAAACTCAGTTGTTCACTTGTGTGGATCACTGGCTGGTGTTTGTGTGGACCATTTTGGCTGGTGTTTGGTTCATATGGTTCACTTGTGTGATCCAACTTCTTATGAAGGAATTATTAATTGTAATCTGTGATAGAATGAGAAAGTTTTCCACCACTCTGTGAACTCTGTCCCAAAATCGTAAGCTTGTGGACCACTTGTGGTCCACATGTGTGGTCCATTTGTGTGGTCCACTTGTGTGATCCAACTTGTCATATGAGAGAATTATTAATTGTTATCTGTTATAGAATGGGAAAGTTTTCCACCAGTCTGTGAACTCTGTCTGGACATCGTAAGCAAATCCGAACATCCCTCGCTTCGGCGAACCATTGTTCGTCGAACCGGGTGAGTAAATTCGGCCTGAAAAGTGTGCGAACTAGCCGGAGATTTGTTGAATCGGGGTACGTTGAATCGAGGTTGTACTGTACACTGTGCTGTATTGATGGATATATTCCACAACAAGTGTTTAATTGTGAGGAGACATAGCTATTCTGGAAAAAATTGCCGAAGAGGACATACATTACCCAAGAGGAGACGTCACTGCCCGGACACAAGCTAACTTGGGCTAACTTGTGTCAGGATAGGCTAACTCTTGTGCTGTGTGGCGATTTGAAAATTAAACCCTTGCTCGTGTATCATTCCGAAAATCCAAGAGTTTTAAAAAATATATAACGTGCAGAAAAACTGTGATATAGAGTGGTTTGCCCTGCCATCAAAAAATATCTGCAAGAGAAAAGTTTGACACTCAAGGTCCTGCTTCTCGACAATGCTCCTGCTCATCCTCCAGACTTGGAGGATGCATTGTTGGGGGCCACTTTTTTTTTTTTTAAGGGATATTCCTACATGAGCCCATAGTTTCTGGCTAATGTACCAATGACATAAAGGAGGAGTTTTCAACCTACCTTGTGTTAGGTGTGCAGAGGTCAATGGTTGAACATAATGTCAGGAGCAAAGGGGGGCGTTTGCCTCTTCGAACACAATTGCGACCATCTTCATCTCTTCGAAATATCCTAAATGCTCTCTTCACCTGTCTGACCAAATTGGGTGTCCAGGCCACCTTTGAATCTGAAATTGTAAAATTAATAGCAATTTCAGAATATTCAGTCCATTTATACTAACAAAATTATACATACAGTACTGTAATTGAAATTTTACAGAATGATAAAGGCAATTTAGCAACTTTGTTAAAATGCACATGGGGGAAATACATGAAAATAGGTTAATATTGTTTGTAAGGTTGATGGGAAATGTTTATTACTTTTATGATTTAAAAGATGTATAGCCCTAATACTCCATCCTGGGTGCATTCCACCAGGTAATGACCACAGCAAAAGTTTTCTACGAGGCTCTATTGTCACACAAACTTTTCACATTTTCAAACTTGATTCATCTTTTTCCCCCTCGTTCCAGGGGTTTTCTTTAAAAGGTCTTCATGCAAATGCCTTGGTTTCTCACAAATGATGGCCTCTGAAATGCTATCACCTGCTAACTCCTTATTGTGTATCCAAATTAATAAAAAAATTTTAACATCCTCAAGTGTTTGTGTTCTTTGTTTCGGGATTGTTGATATGCCTTTTGCCACTTTAATGCTCATAATGTCCTTTTTCTTAGCAAGTATAGTGCATATTGTTGACATAGATTTGTTGTACTGCCTAGCTAGTTCAACAACCTGTGCACCATTTTGATGTTTATGAATGCTCTCTTGTTTTTCCTCTATGGTCATTCTCACATGTGTTTTTTTGGCTTGAACCTTACCACTGGCTTTCTTGGGACTCATGGCAAGATATATCATAACAAATTTTATGTTCAAATAGCCAAAAATCCCAAAACAAATGAAATGCTTTACAAAGAATTCAGGCGCAATACTTACTAGGCAGGAGACACTGGTAAACTGAGGCGCGATCACCATGTCACCACGCGCTAGGTCAGCCCATACGTATATCAACAAACTCCTTTCCCGAGGCAAAGTTTGTAACCCGATTCAAATTTTTCGAAGAAATTAGGCTCGTAACCCGAAAAGTTCATAAATATTCATTCGTAAGTCGAGGTGTCACTATATATAACTAAAAAATTAAACTCAGGATTACTTTCAACCCCCACCCCTTTTGCTCTACTCCATCGCCACCTACCTTCACCCCCCTCTATGATGTACACTTCCATAGACACCTACCTTTGCCCCCTTCCTCCCCTCTACTCCTCCATCATCACCTACCTTCACACCCCCCTCCTTTCTCCTCCTCCATCGTCACCTTCCTTTCACCCTCCTCTATGATGTACTCTTCCATAGACACCTACGTTCACTGCATATAATGCTCCCCTCTACTCCTCCATCGTCACCTACTTTCACCCCCCCTCCGCTCTACTCCTCCAGGGTCGCAGACAATTTCACGAGCGTGAGAACTACGAGTTCTCTAACCACTCTCACACTCCTACTCTCTCACCAGTGAGGGGGAGGGAAGGAGGGAGGAAATGAAGAAAGAAAGGTGGGGGGTAGAGAGAATAGGCAGGGGGGAGGAGGGCCTAGATACATTTCTTCCATATAGATAGGTAGACTGAGGGAGAGCTGCTTGCCAAGAGCCCTACCAGACAGGCTTCCTATTCCTCAACCCTCCCTAATATGCCACATCCTGGTCAGGACAACTTGCTCGATTGTTATTCTTGGTGTGACTCGAGAACTGACTTCGAGGCGGGGCATGGGCATGGATTATCTCCCTGGGGCACGCACCTCCCTGCCCCAGCTCTCTCTCTCTCTCACATAATCTATCAAGGGTCTAACATGAGGTCATTGTGCCTACCAGAAGTGTATATGTCCAAGGCTGGCCACCTGTCTGGACCATTCAAATGTATAAACACGTAATTAGTCTATTAAAATTATATATAATGCTACAATTATAAATTAATTTGTTCATGGTCATTCGTTTATCAGTATTTTAATATGAGGTATATATACGCATGTATGTATACGTTGACGTACACATATATGATTATGTGTATAGAATGATTATGATTATGTGTAATCATATATGATTATATCTAATGGAATGCATTAGTAAGTGATGTGGTGGAGGCTGACTCCATACACAAGTTCAAGTGTAGATATGATAGAGCCCAATAGGCTCAGAAACCTGTACACCTGTTGATTGACGGTTGAGAGGTGGAACTAAAGAGCCAGAGCTCAACCCCAGCAAGCACAATTAGGCGAGTATATGAACGAATGCACATGTACACTTTCAAATGAATTAAGATACCTTGAGATACACAATGACTTAGTTTAAATAGTTTAAACACATTATGGTACTGATTTTGACATGCTGATGTCTGGAAGGGAGAGGGGGTGTGTGGGGTTATTGTCTGAGGTGGAGGACCAGAGGAGGGGGTCAGTGGAAGGATGGTGGCTGGAGGGATGCCATTGTTCTAATGGTTATGAAAACAATTATTGATGGCAGGAATTCAGTGGGTGTGTACTTCACCCGCACCATCACCATACTGTGCCCTACTACAACCCCCCCCCCCACTCCACCCATGCTGTGCGGGGCGTATTACACATTATAAATAAATAAATGATAAATAAATATGTTTATTCAGGTAAGGTACATACATACAAGTGATGTTACATTAATGGATTGATATATAGATAGAGCTAGTACATACAATGCCTAAAGCCACTATTACGCAATGCGTTTCGGGCAAGAAAAACATTAATATCTAGAACTTAATACTAATTGAGCATAAAGAATAAAAAGTGTTGAGAACAAATACAAATAAAGATAAAAAAAAAAAAAAAAGGGGAACATGACTGAAAAAGCAGCACAAATACAATAGGTTGACAAACAGTGTTGATTAAAAGAAAAAAAAAATAAGACATGGGTTGACAATAGAGGAGTGAGGTAGGTTACAGGGAATTTATTAGGTAGTGTTTAGTTTTTATCTTAAACTGGTTGAGAGAGGTACAGTCTTTAACATGGTTGGGAAGGTCATTCCACATTCTGGGTCCCTTGATTTGTAGAGCATTTCTAGTTTGATTAAGTCGTACTCTAGGAATATCAAAACTGTATTTATTTCTGGTGTGGTGCTCATGGGTTCTGTTACAACCTTCAATGAAGCTTTTGAGGTCAGGATTGGCATTACAGTTCAGCGTTTTATATATGTATAATACACAAGAGAGAATATGCAGTGACTTAATATCTAACATATTCAGAGATTTGAGTAAGGGTACCGAGTGATGTCTGGGGCCAGAGTTGGATACTGTCCTAATAGCAGCTTTGTGTTGGGTAATTAGAGGACGTAAATGATTTTGGGTAGTAGAACCCCAAGCACAAATACCATAGTTGAGGTATGGATAGATGAGGGAGTAATAGAGAGTAACCAGGGCAGGGCGGGGTACATAATATCTGATCTTAGAAAGAATGCCAACAGTTTTTGAAACTTTTTTTGATATATTTAGAATGTGTCCCTGGAAATTCAGCTTGTGATCGATGAGAACGCCAAGGAATTTGCCATCTAATTTGTTACAAATTTGGGTATTGTTTATTTTGAGATTTATCTGATTAGAGGATTTATTGCCAAACAGAATATAAAACGTTTTGTCAATGTTAAGGGTGAGTTTGTTGGCAGTTAGCCAAAGATGGACTTTCTCTAGCTCAGTATTTACTGTGGCATTTAGAGCAAGGGGGTCAGGACTGGAGTAAATGAAGGTTGTGTCGTCAGCAAATAGAATTTGTTTGAGGTGTTGGGAGGCATTTGGAAGGTCATTAATGTAGATGAGAAAGAGGAGAGGGCCAAGTATGCTGTCCTGAGGAACACCAATGTTGATGGGTAGGGTGGGAGAAATTGTATTATTCACAGAAACATACTAGAGCCTGTCAGTAAGATAAGATTTGAGGTATTGCAGGGAGTGTCCTCTGACTCCATAATGATGTAATTTAAGAAGAAGGTTTTGGTGGTTGACAAAGTGTCACAGTGTCAAAAGCCTTACGCAGGTCCACAAATAACCCAACAGGAAACTCCTTTTTATCAAGAGCTGCGTGAATTAAGTTAATAATACTAATAAGTGCATCGTTAGTGCTTTTTTTGGGTCTGAAGCCATATTGACAAGAGCTAAGTATATTGTGTTTGGCTAGAAATGAGTAAAGCTGCTTGTAGATTAGTTTTTTGAATATTTTTGACAAGTTAGGCAGGATTGATATAGGTCTGTAGTTGTTAACATCTGTGAGATCACCACATTTGTGGACAGGGGTTACTCTTGCTTTTTTTAGAATGTCAGGAAAGGTTTGGAGTTCAAGTGACTTGTTGAAGAGCAATGCAATAGCAGGGGCTAAAGATCTGGAGGCTTTTTTGTAAATTAAAGTTGGTATCTCCTCGAGGGCACTAGACTTGGTTTTAAGGGAAAGGATTATCTCATTGACATCAGTGGAACTAGTAGGCTTTAGGTACAGAGACTGTGGATAGTTACCTGTAAGATAGTCCTTAACATCAGTACAGGAAGATGGAATATCATTTGCAAGGGATGACCCAATGGAAGAGAAGAACCCATTGAACTCAATAGCAGAATAAGAGGCTGAAAGCTGACCAACGTTATTGGAAAGGAGTGTTGGTTTGTTATTTAAAATTTTGTTTGATCCCAATATTTGTGAAATTGTGCTCCAAGTTTTTTTAATGTTGCTCTTTATTTGGGTAAATTTATCTTCATAGTATTTAGTTTTGGCTCGTCTAATTATTTTAGATAGCAATAATGAGTAATTCTTTGAGAATTCTTTGGAGACTGTTCCTAGCCTATACTTCTTCTCAAGGTCGTGTTTTTTGTTAATGGATTTAAGTATTCCCTTTGTAAGCCAAGGATTGTTAAGCCTTTTGCTTGTGACTTGTTTTGTAAGCATAGGACAGTGGGTGTTATAAAGGCTAAGAGTTGTTTGTAGAAAAGATTGCACTGCTAGGTTGATGTCCCCTATGTTACCTAACTCGGACTCCCAGTTGACATTATCAGCAGCAGTTATAAAATTGTTTATAGCAGTTTCATTGTGCAGCCTAAAGCTTAACTCCCTTAATTGTCTCTAGAGGTGGTTTGCTAATGTTAGTTAAGAGAAATGTGGGGTAATGGTCTGTAGTGCTATCGGTGATTATACCTGAAGTAAGTGGAGAGGTTATGTTGGTCCAGATGTGATCTAGAGTCGTAGCAGTACTATCAGTGATTCTAGTTGGTCTAGTGATTAAGGGTATGAGGAAGCAGGAATTCATACAGTTGAGGAAGCTAACAGCAGTAGGGTGTTCAGGCTCGCAGAGGTCAATATTAAAGTCCCCTGCGATAATTAGATGGTTTTTGTTCAGTCTGTTATCTAGTATTAGATTTCTAAGGTTTGAGTTGAATTCTGACACATCAGTGTTAGGAATTCTATAGACTGCACCCACAGACAGGACAGACTCGGCACCCTTGACTCTGAAACTGGCGAAGATATACTCCCCACAGCAGTCTCCAGTTCTAATTATTTTTAAGCATGTTAGTTCTTGGTGGTAGTAAAGAGCAGTACCACCACCTCTCTGCATTTGACAACAGTTGTGAATTGCCGAGTAGTTAGGCATGTTAAAGAGTTGAGTAGTATCCTCTTTCAACTACGTTTCAGTAAGTATAATAAAAGAGAATTAGTTGTCAATAGTTTCAATCAAGGCACTAACATCATCGAAGTGTTTACCTAGGGATCTAACGTTCAAGTTGATTACAGAGATATTGTGATTATCTGTTAATACATTGTTTACATCATGTGCTGTAAAATATCTGCAATTTTGATCACTGAAGTGATGATTGTCATAGATAGTGGATAAGAGGTTTAGTTCTGGGTCTATACTTGTCTGCATAAAAAGGCTGTTTGCAGGAAAACAAGGCAAGAATGGCAAATTACAAAATAGAAAACAAAGAAAAAGTAGAATAAAAATTCTAAAGTAATATAAACTTAATGGTAATTTTAAGTAAAAAGAAAAAAACAAACTTAATGGGAACTAGGAATGTAAAAAATTAACTAGAATAATTAATAACAATAGATGACCAAAAAAGTAAAAAAGCAATTATGAAATCTATAAGATGAAAAGCTTGCTTACTATACTATTATAAGTACACTATAGTTGAATACTAAAGTTACACTAAAACAAACTGAGGTAGTTTAATTAGAGATACACTCAGGAACACTAGATAATAAAGTTAATACTAGAGGACACAGGCAAAGCCAGTGTACTATGGAACATGGGAGTAAAAAGAAAAAAAAGACAATAATAAAGATGACAATATTATTTTTTTTTTTTAACTAAAGTTAAAACCTTTTGAAAGGAAAGGCAGAGCTATTATGGGATAACCGACTGTCTGTCCATTCCTGTCTGCTCGTTATGCTGCCCTTTTGAAAATTGCCTGCTTTATCGACTTCCTTCAAGACCACACGTTAGCCTCTTATCACGCCCTCTTACCACTCTCAGGGAGCCGGCTCTTCTATACAATAGTTACCACTCAGTCCCCAAGGTGAAAGAGTGTCCGGGCATATGACTTGTTACGTGTACTTATTTGCGATTCGTTTGGGCTGTCACGTGTGGTGATTAGTGTTGGGTAAGGCTAGGCCAGGTCAGGTCAGACTAGGCCAGGTCAGACTAGGCTAGGTAAGGCTAGGCCAGGTCAGGTCTGGTCAGGTCTGGCTAGGCCAGGTCAGGCCAGGCCAGGCTAGGCAGGGTGAGAGAAGTAAAGCGGCAGGTACTTACGTTTCCGAGAAAGTAGCGGCGGTAGTATATTGTTGATTTAGATTCGACGACATCCTGAAGCTAGTAGGTGGCGGCCTCATCGCTCTCGAACTTCTTGTTGTTGTAGGGGATACGAGGCACACCAAATATCCCCCTTACATTGATCACATCGCACACTAATATTTTTACTATTTCGGACACCAGATTTGTCTGTTTCGTATATGTATAATTGTTCAATATTAAAACCACAATAGAATGCTCTAAGTACTTTCGTATATTAATACATCTTCAGAAGGAATGGTTCGGAATGGAATGGTTCAATATGGCTTCAGACCCAAAAAAAGCACTAACGATGCACTTATTAGTATGCTTAACTCGATTCATACAGCTCTTGATAAAAAGGAGTTCCCTGTTGGGTTATTTGTGGACCTGCGTAAAGCTTTTGATACTGTCAACCACCATAACCTTCTTCTTAAATTACATCATTATGGAGTCAGAGGACACTCCCTACAATACCTCGAGTCCTACCTTACTGACAGGCTCCAATATGTTTCTGTGAATAATACAATTTCTCCCACCCTACCCATCAACATTGGTGTTCCTCAGGGCAGCATACTTGGCCCTCTCCTCTTTCTCATCTACATTAATGACCTTCCAAATGCCTCCCAACACCTCAAACCAATTCTATTTGCTGACGACACAACCTTCATTTACTCCAGTCCTGACCCTCTTGCTCTAAATGCCACAGTAAATACTGAGCTAAATAAAGTCCATCTTTGGCTAACTGCCAACAAACTCACCCTTAACATTGACAAAACCTTCTATATTCTGTTTGGCAATAAATCCTCTAGTCTTATAAATCTCAAAATAAACAATACCCAAATTTGTAACAAATTAGATGGCAAATTCCTTGGCATTCTCATTGACCACAAGCTGAATTTCCAGGGACACATTCTAAATATATCAAAAAAAGTTTCAAAAACTGTGGGCATTCTTTCTAAGATCAGATATTATGTACCACGCCCTGCCCTGGTGACTCTCTATTACTCCCTTATCTATCCTTATCTCAACTATGGTATTTGTGCTTGGGGTTCTACTACCCAAAATCACTTACGTCCTCTTATTACCCAACACAAAGCCGCTATTAGAACAATATCCAACTCTGGCCCCAGACATCACTCGATACCCCTACTCAAATCTCTTAATATGTTAGATATTAAGTCACTGCACATTCTCTCATGTGTATTATACATATATAAAACGCTAAACTATAATGCCAATCCTGATCTTAAAAGCTTCATAGAAGGTTGTAACAGAACCCATGAGCACCACACCAGAAATAAATACAGTTTTGATATTCCTAGAGTACGTCTTAATCAAACTAGAAATGCTCTGCAAATCAAGGGGCCCAGAATGTGGAATGACCTTCCCAACCATGTTAAAGACTGTACCTCTCTCAACCAGTTTAAGATAAAAACTAAACACTACCTAATAAATTCCCTGTAATCTACCTCACTCCTCTATTGTCAACCCATATCTGTTATTTTCTTTTTTTAATCAACACTGTTTGTCAACCTATTGTATTTGTGCTGCTTTTTCAGTCATGTTCCCCTTTTTTTTTTTTTTATCTTTATTTGTATTTGTTCTCAACACCTTTTATTCTTTATGCTCAATTAGTATTAAGTTCTAGATATTAATGTTTTTCTTGCCCGAAACGCATTGCGTAATAGTGGCTTTAGGCATTGTATGTACTAGCTCTATCTATATATCAATCCATTAATGTAACATCACTTGTATGTATATACCTTACCTGAATAAACATCTGAATCTGAATCTGAATCTGTATTAATATAAGAAAGTACTAAAGGAAATTCCTGTTACAATTCTTCCTCCGTGGTCTGACACTCTTATTATATCAGATTCAGATTCAGATGTTTATTCAGGTAAGGTATATACATACAAGTGATGTTACATTAATGGATTGATATATAGATAGAGCTAGTACATACAATGCCTAAAGCCACTATTACGCAATGCGTTTCGGGCAAGAAAAACATTAATATCTAGAACTTAATACTAATTGGGCATAAAGAATAAAAGATGTTGAGAACAAATACAAATAAAGATAAAAAAAAAGGGGGAACATGACTGAAAAAGCAGCACAAATACAATAGGTTGACAAACAGTGTTGATTAAAAAAAAAGAAAAAAAAAGAAAATAACAGACATGGGTTGACAATAGAGGAGTGAGGTAGATTACAGGGAATTTATTAGGTAGTGTTTAGTTTTTATCTTAAACTGGTTGAGAGAGGTACAGTCTTTAACATGGTTGGGAAGGTCATTCCACATTCTGGGCCCCTTGATTTGCAGAGCATTTCTAGTTTGATTAAGACGTACTCTAGGAATATCAAAACTGTATTTATTTCTGGTGTGGTGCTCATGGGTTCTGTTACAACCTTCTATGAAGCTTTTAAGATCAGGATTGGCATTATAGTTTAGCGTTTTATATATGTATAATACACATGAGAGAATGTGCAGTGACTTAATATCTAACATATTAAGAGATTTGAGTAGGGGTACCGAGTGATGTCTGGGGCCAGAGTTGGATATTGTTCTAATAGCGGCTTTGTGTTGGGTAATTAGAGGACGTAAGTGATTTTGGGTAGTAGAACCCCAAGCACAAATACCATAGTTGAGATAAGGATAGATAAGGGAGTAATAGAGAGTCACCAGAGCAGGGCGTGGTACATAATATCTGATCTTAGAAAGAATGCCCACAGTTTTTGAAACTTTTTTTGATATATTTAGAATGTGTCCCTGGAAATTCAGCTTGTGGTCAATGAGAATGCCAAGGAATTTGCCATCTAATTTGTTACAAATTTGGGTATTGTTTATTTTGAGATTTATAAGACTAGAGGATTTATTGCCAAACAGAATATAGAAGGTTTTGTCAATGTTAAGGGTGAGTTTGTTGGCAGTTAGCCAAAGATGGACTTTATTTAGCTCAGTATTTACTGTGGCATTTAGAGCAAGAGGGTCAGGACTGGAGTAAATGAAGGTTGTGTCGTCAGCAAATAGAATTGGTTTGAGGTGTTGGGAGGCATTTGGAAGGTCATTAATGTAGATGAGAAAGAGGAGAGGGCCAAGTATGCTGCCCTGAGGAACACCAATGTTGATGGGTAGGGTGGGAGAAATTGTATTATTCACAGAAACATATTGGAGCCTGTCAGTAAGGTAGGACTCGAGGTATTGTAGGGAGTGTCCTCTGACTCCATAATGATGTAATTTAAGAAGAAGGTTTTGGTGGTTGACAGTATCAAAAGCTTTACGCAGGTCCACAAATAACCCAACAGGGAGCTCCTTTTTATCAAGAGCTGTATGAATCGAGTTAAGCATACTAATAAGTGCATCGTTAGTGCTTTTTTTGGGTCTGAAGCCATATTGGCAAGGGCTAAGTATATTGAGTTTGGCTAGGTATGAGTAAAGCTGCTTGTATATAAGTTTTTCAAAAATTTTTGACAAGTTTGGCAGGATTGATATAGGTCTGTAGTTGTTAACGTCTGTGGGGTCACCACATTTGTGGACAGGCGTTACTCTCGCTTTTTTTAGAATATCTGGAAAGGTTTGGAGTTCAAGTGACTTGTTGAAGAGCAAAGCAATAGCAGGGGCTAAAGATCTGGAGGCTTTTTTGTAAATTAAAGTTGGTATCTCCTCAAGGGCACCAGACTTGGTTTTAAGGGAAAGGATTATCTCATTGACGTCAGTGGAGTTAATAGGCTTTAGGTACAGAGACTGTGGATAGTTACCTGTAAGATAGTCCTTAATGTCAGTACTGGAAGATGGAATATCATTTGCAAGGGATGAACCAATGGAAGAGAAGAACCTATTGAACTCAATAGCAGAATCAGAGGCTGAAAGCTGACCATCGTTATTAGACAGGAGAGTCGGTTTGTTATTTAAAGATTTCTTTGATCCCAATATTTGTGAAATTGTGCTCCAAGTTTGTTTAATGTTGCTCTTTATTTGAGTAAATTTATCTTCGTAGTAATTAGTTTTGGCTCGTCTAATTATCTTAGTTAGCAATAATGAGTAATTCTTTGAGAATTCTTTGGAGACAATTCCTAACCTATACTTCTTCTCAAGGTCGTGTTTTTTGTTAATGGATTTCAGTATTCCCTTTGTAAGCCAAGGATTGTTAAGCCTTTTGCTTGTGACTTGTTTTGTAAGCCTAGGACAGTGGGTGTTATAAAGGCTAAGAGTTGTTTGTAGAAAAGATTGCACTGCTAGGTTGATGTCCCCTATGTTACCCAATTCGGACTCCCAGTTGACATTATCAGCAGCAGTTATAAAATTGTTTATAGCAGTTTCATTGTGCAGCCTAAAGCTTAACTCCCTTGTTTCTAGAGGTGGTTTGCTAATGTTAGTTAAGAGAAATGTGGGGTAGTGGTCTGTAGTGCTATCGGTGATTATACCTGAAGTAAGCGGAGAGGTTATGTTGGTCCAGATGTGATCTAGAGTCGTGGCAGTGCTATCAGTGATTCTAGTAGGTCTAGTGATTAAGGGTATGAGGAGGCAGGAATTCATACAGTTGAGGAGGCAGGAATTCATACAGTATATATTGTATATACTGAATTATATATACTATGCTTATATAATATATACTGAAATATTGTTGCATTTAACGTATGAAACAAAGTATATATCTGTATTTTTAATAAAATATAAAACATTAATATTTATCAACGTATCTCTGTGAATTACATAATTTATCAGTATTGTAGAGCCTGTGATCTCCACCTGGCTGGCCACTGATACCTAAGTAGCTTTCATGTGTCCGGACACCGGCGATAGGATTGTATTATTTAACTTTAAATTAAGAGAGAGATATTTCTTGAAATGTTGTCACATTAACGTCTACATCTTCCTTCCTTCTGACATATAGATTTTAAGGTTAATTAGCATATATGGAAATAAATTACACAATTTATAGGCTGGTGTAAAGGGCTTCACACTCTTAGAGCAAGCCATCAAGAAACTGTACAGTATCAAATGCATATATCTTCGCTTTCACTTCAGTTATATTTATGACAAGTATTTAAAGTGTAGCTTATATTTCTGCCTTTCTGTTGACATAGAAAACTTTCGTTTATTACATTATCTAAATAAAATTAGCATTGATCTTCAAAAGGTTGTAGTTGTAACTTCCATTATAAACAACATTATTATTGCAAACAGTAGGAGTTTCAAAGTCTCATTTGTATGGATACCTTCTCATATAGGTGTTGTTCAGCATGATGACACAAACAAGGCAGCTAAAACTGAATGTGATAAGCCTGAAGTTGAGTGGGATATGGGCATTCCAATCTCTTCTGTCAAAGCCGCAATATTTTAGGAAATTAGGGAAGACAGAAGAGCAGTCACTGACACACAAAAGCCAGAAAGCAAGAGTATAAAGAGTTATGACATGTTTATGTGCCTCTGTAACCTTTTCCACTACCGCCCACAAGATGATATATGGGGTGCATAAATAATGAACTAAACTAAGTAAACAACTTCCACTAGTGTCACAATGACAGTGTGACATTGTAATTGCCAGAATTAGGCTAGGATATCGATATGTATCGCAGGTGGCTGCAGGTAATGAATAGCCCCCAATGGTGAATATTCCAATTGTAAACTATGTGAACAAGAGCTGGGACATACTCACCAACACTATATCTGTGATTGCCCTGTTATAAGTGACTTCAGACCAAATGGTATAAGGTACTTTGAACTCTGTAATTACTTCATACACTTAGGAATATTGGAAGATATTCTTATGCTGTACCCGGATTTTGCTAACGGAGGCTAATAGATCAGGCTCTATTTTATGTGATTTTATGTTCTCACCTGATTGTTACCTTGAGGTAGGCCCGTAAGTGGTAGTCCTCTTGAACCATTAACAGTATCAATAAATGATACTGGAGATCTGTGGAGGTGCGACTGGACCCTGCGTGACGGGAGATGTATCCCTTGTTTCTTGTGATTGATTGATGAGGATTAAGCCACCCAAAAGGTAGCATGGGCATGAATAGCCCGTAAGTGGTGTTCTTGTTAGTCACAGTTGATTTTTTTTTATTGAGGCTGGTATTTTATCCCCTGATTCCATGTATAACTAACCATCCTGTGAGATGGGAATATTTAATGAACTTATAGCTAGTTTTTGATATACACTGTGTAATCTTTCATATAGAATAGGGTAGCAGCACATTACTGTGTATACCTAAGCTAGTTAATAATAACAAAAAAAAAAGTTAGTTTCTATCGATAGGGAGAGCGATGGTTCAAAAATCCTTCTTTAAAATATGAATATCTTTCCTATCTCACTAAGATCTAAGCTCTGTGATTAAAATGCAAAATTGACTTTGTCACTGCCTTTTTGATAACGTATACAATCATAAGCTTATTTGTGAATCTCTATTAAACAGTAAATCAGAGAGCGTGTAAGGTTCCGTGTTCCATGTCCGAAGAAACAGGGAGATTTTACATAAATACAGTACATGATAGTTTAAGTAGCGAACGCATACCAACAAATAACGATTAGTATCTATAACAAAAATATTGTTCTATGGAGTTGATTTAACTTCCAACCATGTATTTTTAAATAATCTGTAGCGAGTAGATTATCCCAATAATATACTCGCTCCAAATGCTTTGTTAATATTCCTGTCAACCTTTGGAGATGAATGAGGTGAGGCGTTGCCCGGACAACAAGGTACGTGAGGCGTTGCCCGGACAACACGGTGAGGCGTTGCCCGGGCATATAATCAGCAGGATAGCAAACATTAACCCACCATCTGGTCACCATTTGGTCCGGGAGACATCTCCCGTCACGCAGGGTGCAGTCGCACCTCCACAGATCTCCAGTATCATCTATTGATACTGGTGATGGCTCAAAAGGGCCACCACTTACGAGCTATTCATGCCTGTGCCACCTTTTGGGTGGCTTCATCTTCATCTTAACACATTCATAAGGGAGACATCTCCCGTCATGCAGGGTGCATTCGCACCTCCACAGATCTCCAGTATCAGCTCTTGATACTGGTAATGGCTTAAAAGGGCCACCACTTACGGGCTATTCATGCCCGTGCCACCTTGTGGGTGGCTTAATCTTCATCAATCAAACATTAACCGGACAAGCCACTCCATGACGACCCATCGCCCATTAATCTCTCCAGCTTCTCCAGCTCTCCCAGCGCCTCAGACTAGATCTACGTTTCCGGTCTTCAAAGTGCAGCACACGGAAGGTAAGTCTTCCTACGCTACTGTAGTGGACCTGGAAAAAGAGTACCCCCAGCTCCAGGTCAGAGCAAAACCTAATCTCAAAGGAGAATACATTCTGAGGCCAAAAGACGAGTCGGCCGCTACGATTCTAAAAAATTACGCAAAATGTGAGGAACTGAAACCAGAGGATAAAATAAGTAAAGTCATTGTCCTCCACTATCCCTTGCATATGGCCCTTGGCCATCTCGAAAAGCTGAACTATGTGGTGTCAGCAGAGAGATGCCAAGTACGAACAAAACAAGAAACTCGACAAGTCCTTCTCACAGTAAGAGGACGGATCCCGGAAAAACTTGACCTTGGAATCTGGGGCGTGTTCCAACACAGGCCTTACACCCCAGAACCCCTAAGATGCTTTAGATGTCAGAGATTTGGGCATCACAAAGATGGCTGCCAACGCCCAGTGAGGTGCGGAGTCTGCAGCCAGCCCCATGATACAAAAACATGTATTGATAAATTCAAGGCAAACCACCCTGTTCAGGCAAAATGCCCAAATTGTTCCAAGGCACATCATGCCTGGAACTTGAAATGCCCTGAAAGGCTCAAAAGGCTTCAAACGAACCCCACCACGCCAACAGCGGAGCCGAAACCTCCACCAAAACGAATACCAGCTCCCATGCCCACTAAAACCGCGTGGGGTATACCCATTCAGGAAGAGGGGGCACACGGCCCTTCACCATCGGCCATGGTGAAGGGTGAGAAGACAGTACAGGACAAAAAGAAAGATGGAGGACACAAGACTCATGTTCAAAGCAGTCGGCCTCCCATTTCATCCAGCAAGCACACTGGGGCCAATAGGAGTAGCAATTCCAGTGCCAAAGTTACCACCGAGAAGGGTCTAAAAGCCACTAGGCCCTCAACCTGCACAACATTAAATAGTGCTCCCACTGAACTGAACGCTCTCTGGCCAATGCTCAAAACTTTGGTCACTGAGTTAATCGAAAGTCTGCTGTCTTCACATGGAATCAAGCAAACCACAGAGACTCGGAAGACAATTGAGCACAAGCTCAAAAAATTCGAAGATGTAATATCCACACCGTCAAGACAGCAGGGCAAGAGGCACCCCCATAAAAAGCAGATAGAGTCCAGGTCGTCGGAAAGCGACATTGATGAGGCAATTTCAGGACCACTAAGAACCTATACCCCAATTGCAACCTCCATGGCGTGTTCATCAGACTCCATGGATACCACGGAATTATCAGCACATTCCAAGAACCTAGAATTCTAAAGATCCTGCAATGGAATGCGCAAGGACTGCGCACTAAATTGCAACACTTGCAATGCATAGCAGCAACCAAAGGCATAGACATCCTGATTCTACAGGAGAGCTTGCTTCGAGCCGGATTAGAACCTAAAATCTCAGGCTATCGAGGCTTCTTCCTTCCATGGATCAATGGGCAATCCAAGGGATGTGCAATCTATGTAAAATGTGACCTGATCTCCAAATCCATAACCAGCCCACCCAATTGTGGAGCAGGGACAGAGGTAATGGGAGTCACCATTGAGCTAAGACACGACAAACTTGAAGTGTTCAATGTGTACAGGTCTCCACAAGCCGAAATGGATCTCTCTGTGTTATTTGGACACGCGACAACAACAAACACAATCATTTGTGGAGATTTTAATGCCCATCATCGATTGGCACTGGGCTCGAACAAAACAAATGAAGCCGGCATACACATTACACATCTACTGGACCAGCTTCCAGAAATACAAATCCTAAACAAGAATGAACCTACCCACATCCAAGGAGGCAGATTAGACCTAACCTTCGTTTCAGCCATCCCTAAGAGATGCAGCAACATGGTCAGTTGAGCCCACACTCACAAGCGACCACTATGGGGTCCAAATTGATCTTCATTTAGACTTACCCACCCCACCTCCGCCTCCATCTGAAGCCTGGAACTTTGCTTTAGCAAACTGGGACCGATTTCAAAACCTCATTTCAGAGTGGCAAAGAAACTATGATCTTCCCGAAGACATTAATCAGGCAGAACAAGAATTTGTCAAAGCGATTCAAAGTGCAGCCAACCACTCAATCCCACTGAAAAAACAGTCCACCGGACACCATAAAGATCATTGGTACTATTGCGAACGTGTCAAAGAACTCAACCATAGACTCAATAGAACAAGAAAGCTATACAAAAAGCAGCCAAGTGACCGCAACAGGATCTTACTTTGTGAGGTCAAGGAACATGTACATCGAGAGACCAGACAAATAAAAGAACAAAAGTGGCTAGAATGGTGTTCACACCTGAATGAACACACGTCTCTCGGAGAGATGTGGCAGCAAATTCACCGGGCCAAAGGGAATAAAACACCTAAAGCCCCACACCCCAAGGATCCTCAACAGGAAGCCGAAGTACTGGCAACCAGGTTTGCAGAGAGAGCAGCCAGCAATCAACTTCCACCAGATGTATTAGCAGTACAGACCGGACTAGAGGAAGAAAGGTGGCACAGAATCCTTACAGCATGTGAAGAAGTCTCTGACACTAATGCCCCCTTCACACTGGATGAGCTCAATCGGGCTAAGAAAAACTCCAAGGATACATCCCCTGGAGCCGACAAAATAACCTATAAAATGATTAGAAACCTCGGCCCAGAGGGAGACGCTGCATACCTAAGGTTAATTAATTTAGCCTGGACTTCTCAAACTAGACCTTCTGCTTGGAATAGAGCAGACATAGTGCCGATCTCAAAACCCAAAGATCCAGCTAATCCCAGGCCCATCTCTCTCCAAAGCTGTGCAGCCAAGACGGCTGACAGAATGGCACTCAACAGACTGGAGTGGAAAATGCCTAAACTGCACCATGATATGTATGCCTATAGAAGAGGGGTTGGCACAGTGGAATGTATTACAACTCTGTTAGCCCACTTGAATGACAGACCAGGAATGTTGATATTCCTGGACCTCGAAAAAGCTTTTGAACTGGCTAGCGCCCCAGCTATTCTCTGCTGCCTCATTGAGCAAGAGTACAGCAACTTGCACAGCAAGAGTAACGCCAGTCCATAAAGGAGGCAATCCGGCGGACATAAACAATTATAGACCAATATCAAATCTACCCATTCTATCAAAAATATTTGAAAAAATTATTTACAAACAGCTCTATTCCTACCTCGTAAAATTCGACATACTCAGCCCCTGCCAGTTTGGCTTCCGGTCCCAAAAGAGCACCAATGATGCAATCATTAGTCTCCTTGACATTATCTACTCAGCCCTTGACAAAAATGAGTTTCCGATTGGACTCTTCATTGACCTAAGAAAAGCCTTTGATACTGTTAATCACAACTACCTCTTACTTAAACTCCAGCATTATGGAATCCGAGGCCTTGCCCTTGACTACATCCGATCCTATCTTAGTGACAGACACCAATATGTAACCATCAATGATACAACTTCTTCCACTCTACCAATTACCGTTGGAGTGCCACAGGGCAGCATCTTAGGACCTCTTCTATTTCTTATATATATAAACGATCTGCCTAATGTCTCTAATATTCTCAAACCTATATTGTTTGCTGACGATACTACCCTTATCTACTCAAACCTCAACCCACATACACTAAATAATGTTGTGAATAATGAATTAAAAAAAGTCCACTTATGGATGTCAACGAACAAACTAACATTAAACATCGAAAAGACTTACTACATCTTATTTGGAAGCAAATCATCAAATGCAATTCAGCTACAGATAGACAACATTAACATCAGTAATAAAAATGATGGCAAGTTTCTTGGCCTATTCCTAGACAAGAGACTCAACTTCAGCACCCACATTCAACACATAACTAAGAAAGTCTCTAAGACAGTTGGTATACTCTCCAAAATCAGATATTATGTTCCTAACTCTGCTCTCCTCTCACTATATTATGCACTAATCTACCCCTATCTTAATTATGGTATCTGTGCATGGGGGTCTACCACTGCAAACCACCTTAAGCCCATCATCACACAGCAAAAATCTGCTATCAGAATAATAACTAACTCTGCTTTCAGACAACACTCAGCTCCCTTGTTTAAATCCCTAAACTTGCTAAATATTAACTCCCTCCACACATTCTCTTGTGTCAACTACATTTACAAAACCCTGTTCTTAAATGCAAACCATGCTCTGAAACTCTCCCTGGACAGATGTAATAGGACCCATTATCACCACACCAGAAATAAATATCTCTTTGATTTCCCCAGGGTCAAACTTAATCTGTGTAAACACTCTATGCAAATTAAGGGACCTAGTCTATGGAACTCACTCCCTAGTGAATTGAAAAACTGTAAAACTTTTGCCTTATTTAAAAGCAAAACCAAAAAGTACCTAACTTCATCTATTTAGTTTCCTACACTGAGCTTTAAATTTGCTCTGTACCTAGTGTTACCCAATCACCTAATTTTTATGTAATATCAAACAACCTTATCATTGTGTTCATTGCTGTCTTCTTTTATGTGCTAGCCATATGCTGTATTGTGACTACCAATTTTTGTCAACTACCATTCAAGCTGTCATTGCAATCAATCTTATATTGTTTCTGCTGTATTGTGCCTACCAATTTGTTGTCAACTACCATTTTAAGCTGTCATTGGAATCAATCATAGCTACCTATGTGCTTTAATATACTGTACCTATAATTTTCTCTCATCTTTTTTTTTCATTCCATGTAATCTGTTTTCATTTTTTTGTCTATAAACTTTGCAAGTATTTACCTCCTTAAAATTTTCTTAGATTAAGGACCTGCCCGAAACGCTGCGCGTGCTAGTGGCTTTACAAGACTGTAATTACCATATTTGTATCCTCACATTCCTTATGTACATTCTTGTATATGCATAAATAAATAAATAAATAAATAAATTGACAAAGAGGTCAGAGGCAACCTGCTCTCCTGGACCAAAAACTGTCTCATAAACAGAGAAGCAAGAGTAAAACTTCATGGCACAGTCTCTGAGTACAAAAGACATGAAAATGGTACACCGCAAGGAGGTATTCTTAGCCCTCTTCTCTTCAACTTTTTAATGGAAAGAATAATGAGGTTGAAACTCCCACATCACTGCAGGCTGCTAAACTACGCGGACGACTTTGTCATACAATACAATACAATACAATTTTATTTAGGTAAGGTACATACATACAATAAATATTTACAAGGATTGTTTAACTTATAGGTATAGCTAGTACATACAATGCCTAAAGCCACTATTACGCAAAGCGTTTCGGGCATGATAAACTTAAATGACAAGCTTAATACTAATTGAGCATAATGAGTAGAATGAAAACAAGAAATGAAAACATAGATGAAAAAGCAGCACAAATACAATTATGTCGAAAAACAGCGCTCTTTAAAGAAAAAAACAGACATTGGTTGACAATAGAAGGGTAAGGTAGGTTACAGGGAATTTATTAGGTATAGCTTCGCTTTTAACTTAAACTGGTTGAGAGAGGTACAGTCTTTAACATGGTTGGGAAGGTCATTCCACATTCTGGGCCCCTTGATTTGTAGAGCATTTCTAGTTTGATTAAGTCGTACTCTAGGAATATCAAAACTGTATTTATTTCTGGTGTGATGCTCATGGGTTCTGATACAACCTTCTATGAAGCTTTTGAGATCAGGATTGGCATTATAGTTTAGCGTTTTATATATGTATAATACACATGAGAGAATGTGCAGTGACTTAATGTCTAACATATTCAGAGATTTAAGTAGGGGTACCGAGTGGTGTCTGGGGCCAGAATTGGATACTGTCCTAATAGCAGCTTTGTGTTGAGTAATTAGAGGACGTAAGTGATTTTGGGTAGTAGAGCCCCAAGCACAAATACCATAGTTGAGATATGGATAGATAAGGGAGTAATAGAGAGTCACCAGGGCAGGGCGTGGTACATAATATCTGATCTTAGAAAGAATGCCCACAGTTTTTGAAACTTTTTTTGATATGTTTAGAATGTGTCCCTGGAAATTAAGCTTGTGGTCACTGAGAATGCCAAGGAATTTGCCATCTAATTTGTTACAAATTTGGGTATTGTTTATTTAGAGATTTATTTGATTAGAGGATTTATTGCCAAACAGAATATAGAAGGTTTTGTCAATGTTAAGGGTGAGTTTGTTGGCAGTTAGCCACAGATGGACTTTATTTAGCTCAGTATTTACTGTGGCATTTAGAGCAAGGGGATCAGGACTGGAGTAAATGAAGGTTGTGTCGTCAGCAAATATAATTGGTTTGAGGTGTTGGGAGGCATTTGGAAGGTCATTAATGTAGATGAGAAAGAGGAGAGGTCCAAGTATGCTGCCCTGGGGAACACCAATGTTGATGGGTAGGGTGGGAGAAATTGTATTATTCACAGAAACATATTGGAGCCTGTCAGTAAGGTAGGATTTGAGGTATTGTAGGGAGTGTCCTCTGACTCCATAATGATGTAATTTAAGAAGAAGGTTTTGGTGGTTGACAGTGTCAAAAGCTTTACGCAGGTCCACAAACAACCCAACAGAGAACTCATTTTTATCAAGAGCTGTATGAATCGAGTTAAGCATACTAATAAGTGCATCGTTAGTGCTTTTTTTGGGTCTGAAGCCATATTGGCAAGGGCTAAGTATATTGAGTTTGGCTAGATATGAGTAAAGCTGCTTATAGATTAGTTTTTCAAAAATTGTTGACAAGTTTGGCAGGATAGATATAGGTCTGTAGTTGTTAACATCTGTGAGATTACCACATTTGTGGACAGGCGTTACTCTCGCTTTTTTTAGAATATCTGGGAAGGTTTGGAGTTCAAGTGACTTGTTGAAGAGCAAAGCAATAGCAGGGGCTAAAGATCTGGAGGCTTTTTTGTAAATTAAAGTTGGTATCTCCTCAAGGGCACCAGACTTGGTTTTAAGGGAAAGGATTATCTCATTGACGTCAGTGGAATTAATAGGCTTTAGGTACAGAGACTGTGGATAGTTACCTGAAAGATAGTCATTAATGTCTGTACTGGAAGATGGAATATCATTTGCAAGGGATGAACCAATGGAAGAGAAGAACCTATTGAACTCAGTAGCAGAATCAGAGGCTGAAAGCTGACCATCGTTATTAGACAGGAGAGTCGGTTTGTTATTTAAAGACTTCTTTGATCCCAATATTTGAGAAATTGTTCTCCAAGTTTGTTTAATGTTGCTCTTTATTTGGGTAAATTTATCTTCATAGTATTTAGTTTTCTATGTATTTAGTATTTCTATAGTATTTAGTTTTTCTATTTTCTATTTAGCTGTTTTCATTTTTTTGTCTATAAACTTTGCAAGTATTTACCTCCTTAAAATTTTCTTAGATTAAGGACCTGCCCGAAACGCTGCGCGTGCTAGTGGCTTTACAAGACTGTAATTACCATATTTGTATCCTCACATTCCTTATGTACATTCTTGTATATGCATAAATAAATAAATAAATAAATAAATTGACAAAGAGGTCAGAGGCAACCTGCTCTCCTGGACCAAAAACTGTCTCATAAACAGAGAAGCAAGAGTAAAACTTCATGGCACAGTCTCTGAGTACAAAAGACATGAAAATGGTACACCGCAAGGAGGTATTCTTAGCCCTCTTCTCTTCAACTGTTTAATGGAAAGAATAATGAGGTTGAAACTCCCACATCACTGCAGGCTGCTAAACTACGCGGACGACTTTGTCATCATCATAAAAGGAAGGGATGCGGCGCGCCTTGCACCCAAATGCTTAGACTGCATCAGTAAAGAGGCAAAACAGATTGGGATCAAACTCAACCCCTCAAAGTCAAAGGCCATGCCCATAAAAATAGCGAAGCCCAACATCCAACTCACAGTACAGGGTCAACCAATAGAATGGGTCGACACCTATCAGTATCTAGGAATCATCCTGGACACACACATGAATTTTAATGCTGAGGTCACATACTTGAGAGAGCGAACTGCGGCCCGGACGGCAATCCTCAGGTCGCTAACCTCCCTTTCTGGAGGAGCCAATCTGCAAGTCCTTCGCACATACTATGTACAGGCAGTCAGATCAGTGATCGATTATGCCGCACCTGCACTCACAAATCTATCACACCAACAGTGGAAAAAGCTTGAAGTTGCCCAAAACAATGCTATGAGAGCTGCACTGGGAGCCCCCATGTGGACCAGGCTGGAAACTCTTAGACTGGAGACGGGTTTGCCCTCTCTACAAGAAAGAATATCACAAAGGACAGCTACAATTATCAGTAAGATAATTATTTCTTCTGATCCAATCCCAGTACGGCAGGCTTTGGTGGTTGGACTAGGCCAAAACAATGGAAACTCTTGGGTTGCAAGAGCAGGAAAAGTCCTAAACAGACTACATTTAAAAAACATGATTCTTGATAGAGAGGGTGATCATCCACACCCAAATTACACTCCTTTCGCGCCGTGGGAAGAGCCTACTTTCAAAATAGTAATAGAAAGTCTCCCAATGAAAAAGGCTGCCTATGATCCGACAATCCTAAAGCGCATAATAGAAGAGCAAATGTATAGCATAGCAGTAGCAGGAGCCACCCACATCTTCACAGACGGATCGGTGGACACAGAAAATGAGAGTGCTGGCGCTGCTCTTTGCACGACCAGCGTTCAGGCATATTGGAGACTGGGAGGACTAGTATCATCAACCCAAACTGAGCTGTTCGCCATACAACAGGCATTCGCATATGTGATTGCACAAAACACTCAAAATGCAATCATACACACAGACTCAAAAGCTGCACTTCAAATACTAGGACAAAAACAGTGGAAAGATAATGTGAAAATAATTACCACCATTTTGTATCAAGGAGCAGTCGCTAAAGGCAAAGGCCTCAACATAACTTTAAACTGGATCCCATCCCATATTGGAATCCCATTAAATGAAAAAGCTGATGAAATTGCTAAATTGGCAACTCGTCATCCAGTGATACATAAAACAATTCAACCCAGCCTAGAGAACATAAAAAACATCATCACCAAAAAACTCTCACATCTCAACAAAGCCTACCTACACCAGAGAATAGCTGAAGGTTCGCCATCTGCAACATGGTATCTTCAGGCAACCAAATTAGAAAGGTTAAATATCCCAAAAGGAATCCACAGGGAAATAGCAGTTAGGCTATATAGACTACGTCTAGGTTACAGATGCAACTGGGAGATTGGTGAACCCCGACAGAGAGAGTGCATCTTCTGCCAAACTGTCACAGAAAAGCCATTACTTCACTATCTTCTGGAATGTGAAGCAACCAATGACCTTAGAAGAGCTTTAAGAGTTCCTGAATCATGCAGTGGCCACCCTGAAGCCATCAACACAGCCACTCTCCTGGTCAACAAAGGTGTCCAGCAGCTGGACAACCTCATAAAGACTGTGAAGCAGTATCCTCCCCCACGATAACAGCTTGATGGTTAAATGCAACCTCAGAACACTGGGGAAAAAAAAAAAATTGTACCACTTACGGGCTATTCATGCCCGTGCCACCTCTTGGGTGGCTTAATCTTTATCAATCAATCAATCAAACATTAACCAGAGTCTACTTTCAAGTGTGGTCTAGAGCAGACACTTGCGAGATACTGTACCGACGCTCAGTGCGCTCAACTCACACCAACGTATCACCTGTGTACTTCTGTATATTCGACCAAATATATATATAGTATCTTAGTGTCTGTGTTTATTTGTCACCATACTTTACGTAACAATAGAACCGTTACATTGGTGACCCCAGAGAGTTTCGACGATACCCAGCCACGATGGACTACAACATGGACTCTCACTGGACCTCCACTGCTGCTGCTTGCTGTGGACCGCAGCCACCTGTCATGGAACGTTGCCAACACCCTCTCCACAGCTATGATTTTCATCGCGTCCATCTCTGCATTTTCATCTACTACGGCTTGCTGCTCCACGATCGTTACTCACTCATCTGACAGCCTCATCAATGATTACATCATGTTGGATCTACAGCTTGTCCTGCCGACTCTCCGTCGCTGCCAGGGCACTGCTTGTCCTACGCCCACGACAGCTGCTCTGTCATCAGATTCATCTACACGTTCACTGCAGTTTGATACTCGGCCGACTCAAGCCCTTTGCGCAGTACAGGACTTACAGCTTGCGTTTCCGACACTTCGTCGCCTTCAGGACAATTCAGCTCTAGATGTGATTACCTCGTTGTCCTAATTACGTGCCTACATTACCTCCTAATGTCCTGGTGCCCGAGCCCATCCGCCCCGGATCTAAATGCTCCACCAGCGACCCGAGGACGCAACAATTATGCACATTCTTCTCTCCTGCTACACCGAGCTTGTCCACACACTGCCTACATCTTTTAGTACCAGACTACAATTTCCACAGTCAACAATGTAGTACTCAGCGTGTACAGTCCTAATCAACCCAAGATGCTACAGCTTCGACACAGAGCAGACAGCAGACTACGACCGCATCGAGCCGCCACGCTCTCGCTCCCCGAGTTTAGACACACAATTCTCAATCGAGCCGCCACGCTCTCCCACATAGAGCTCCACGACTCCGGCCTCACTCAGCTCTCTGCTCTGCTCCAGGCTTCGTCTCAAACGTCTGCGACACTGCTAAATCCAGAGACACATCCGCCGACTACGCAGTTCACTTTTCGACCACAGTTACCAGCAGCGCCGCCACCTACGACAACGGATGATCCTGTACAACCTCCCACCCTACAACCCCAGTTATCAGCCGCACCACAACCTGATCCTACGACGACGGACGATCCTGTGCGACCTCCCACCCTACGACCCCAGTTAGATGACATCAGCGAAGAGGAGGAAGTTAACTTTGATGGTTATGGGACGCGAGCAGGGCGTACAATTCACCGACCAGCTAAGTTCCTTGATCAAGTATTTTTCCTTTCATCCCCTGGGAGGGGGAGTTCTGTAGCGAGTAGATTATCCCAATAATATACTCGCTCCAAATGCTTTGTTAATATTCCTGTCAACCTTTGGAGATGAATGAGGTGAGGCGTTGCCCGGACAACAAGGTACGTGAGGCGTTGCCCGGGCATATAAGCAGCAGGATAGCAAACATTAATCGACCATTTGGTCACCACTTGGTCCGGGAGACATCTCCCGTCACGCAAGGTGCAGTTGCGCCTCCACAGATCTCCAGTATCATCTTTTGATACTGGTAATGGCTCGAAAGGGCCACCACTTACGGGCTATTCATGCCGTGCCACCTCTTGGGTGGCTTAATCTTCATCAATCATCAATCAAACATTAACCAGAGTCTACTTTCAAGTGTGGTCTAGAGCAGACACTTGCGAGATACTGTACCAACGCTCAGTGCGCTCAACTCACATTAACGTATCACCTGTGTACTTCTGTATATTCGACCAAATATATATATAGTATCTTAGTGTCTGTGTTTATTTGTCACCATACTTTACGTAACAATAGAACCGTTACAAATCTTTAACGTTTTCTGGCTAGTTATGTTAGATTTGATTAAAAATGCGCATTCTACTTGCAACCCGTTCTCACACAAGACAGCACATATATGACTTAATGCTTAAAGTCAATATGTTGAATGTGATTTAGTACATATGTGATATATTCCCAGTTACCTTTTTTACCAAGGCCCAAACTCTTTCTCACGTACCAATTTACATCTCACAGTACCCGTCCATCAACGTAGATAGCATAATAGTCGTGATTGGTTCAATTATAATGAAAATTGTAGTTTTCATGTCCCACATGGGTTGTGAAATTTACCTTCTATTGTCCATGCTCTTATAATATTACAGATCAGCTATATCCTATTGAAGACTCGTAGTTTTGTTTTGAGAAATATTAGTTGTTCTTAGTAAATTATAATAAGCACTATAAATTATTACATAGAATAACAGTGCTTCACCAATCAATATTTTATACCATAGTTTGTGCTTTAAAAATCTTTAAAGAATGTTTTGTAGGAACGCTAACAGAAAACGATATTACGTGGGAATGTTTATGGGGTAAACTACTGCAAACAGCATGGTATGGTGTCTACTATATTAAATATTGGATGGGTATAGGGTCCAATACCACCTGTTAGGTGGGTAAGGGGTCCAATACCACCCGCAGGATAGGTATGGGGGTCACATCCACCTACAGGATGGGTATGGCGATCACTTCCACCCACAGGAAGGGTATGGGGTCCAATACCATCCACCGGATGTGTATGGCGTCCACTACCACCCACAGGATGCATATGGGGGTCACAACCACCCACAGGATGGGTATGGGGCTCCAACCACCCACAGAAAAAATATGGGGTCCAATAACAATGTGCTTTAATATACTTACTTATCTCTCTCATCTCATTTTTCTCTTGTAATGTATCTTTATCATTTATCAATTCTGATTGAAATTACCTACTTAAAATTATCTGCTAGATTAAGGACCTGCCCGAAACGCTGGGCGTACTAGTGGCTTTACAAGAATGTAAATACTGTACTATCCAATGTATTCTCACAAACCCAATGTACCTTCTTGTATATATATAAATAAATAACACCCACTGGATGTGTATGGCGTCCATTGCCGCCCACAGGATGAGTATAGGGTCCAGTATCGCCCACAGGATTAGTATATAGAGTCCACTGCCGCCCACAGGGTCGGTAGGGGGTCCACTACCGCCCACAGTGTTGGTAGGGGGTCAACTGCCGCCCACAGGATCGGTAGGGGGTTCACACCCGCCCACAGGGTCGGTATGGGGTCCACTGCCACCCACAGGGTCGGTATGGGGTCCACGACCGCCCACAAGGTCGGTAGGGCATCAACTACCGTCCAAGGGTCGGTAGGGGTCCACTACCACCCACAGGGTTGGTAGGGGGTCCACTGCCGCCCACAGGGTTGGTAGGGGGTCCACTGCCGCCCACAGGGTTGGTAGAGGGTCAACTGCCGCCCACAGGGTCGGTATGGGGTCCACTGCCACCCACAGGGTCGGTATGGGGTCCACGACCGCCCACAAGGTCGGTAGGGCATCAACTACCGTCCAAGGGTCGGTAGGGGTCCACTACCACCCACAGGGTTGGTAGGGGTCCACTGCCGCCCAAAGGGTTGGTAGGGGGGTCCACTGCCGCCCACAGGGTCGGTAGGGGGTCCACTACCGTCCACAGGGTCGATATGGGGTCCACAGGGTCGGTAGGGGGTCCACTACCGCCCACAGGGTCGGTAGGGCGACCACTACCGTCCACAGGGTCGGTAGGGGTCCACTACCGCCCACAGGGTTGGAATGGTAGGGGGTCCACTACCGTCCACAGGGTCGGTAGGGGTCCACTACCGCCCACAGGGTTGGAATGGTAGGGGGTCCACTACCGTCCACAGGGTCGGTAGGGGTCCACTGCCGCCCACAGGGTTGGAATGGTAGGGGGTCCACTACCGTCCACAGGGTCGGTAGGGGTCCACTGCCGCCCACAGGGTTGGAATGGTAGGGGGTCCACTACCGTCCACAGGGTCGGTAGGGGTCCACTACCGCCCACAGGGTTGGAATGGTAGGGGGTCCACTACCGTCCACAGGGTCGGTAGGGGTCCACTGCCGCCCACAGGGTTGGAATGGTAGGGGGTCCACTACCGTCCACAGGGTCGGTAGGGGTCCACTGCCGCCCACAGGGTTGGAATGGTAGGGGGTCCACTACCGTCCACAGGGTCGGTAGGGGTCCACTGCCGCCCACAGGGTTGGAATGGTAGGGGGTCCACTACCGTCCACAGGGTCGGTAGGGGTCCACTGCCGCCCACAGGGTTGGAATGGTAGGGGGTCCACTACCGTCCACAGGGTCGGTAGGGGTCCACTGCCGCCCACAGGGTTGGAATGGTAGGGGGTCCACTACCGTCCACAGGGTCGGTAGGGGTCCACTGCCGCCCACAGGGTTGGAATGGTAGGGGGTCCACTACCGTCCACAGGGTCGGTAAGGGTCCACTGCCGCCCACAGGGTTGGAATGGTAGGGGGTCCACTACCGTCCACAGGGTCGGTAAGGGTCCACTGCCGCCCACAGGGTTGGAATGGTAGGGGGTCCACTACCGTCCACAGGGTCGGTAAGGGTCCACTGCCGCCCACAGGGTTGGAATGGTAGGGGGTCCACTGCCGCCCACAGAGCGTGGAAGACACAGAGATGAGTGTTCTTTTATATTTATTTATGTCTTGGTTACAGCAGTCGGTTTGATTGAAGTGTTGTAGAAGCTGAGACGAAGCCTGGAGCAGGGCAGAGAGCTGAGTGAGGCCGCGAGCAGAGAGCTCCGATGTGGGGTGAGTGTTTACAGTGCGGCGCTCTGAATGTGGGCGGAGTCGATGAGCTTGGGTGTGGGACGAGAGCGTGTGAGCTCGGTGCTGCACGAGCTCAACCTGTCCTCTTAAAAAGAACGTAGCTTTTAGCCGTTTGCCCGTATGGCCGAATATGGACGTAATTTGAAAATGAAAATAAATTGAAAATAAATTTGGGATTTTTTTTTTCAACAACAGTAAGTTAAGGGTCCTCTGATAGGTTAGGCGGGCAGGAAATTCTCATAAAGTTTCAAAACGTTATGAAAAATGTAAATTGAAAGTTCCTCTTCTAAGCTGTCCAAGGAGGGCCGGACGACTCAAACAGAAAACGGAACAGTACGTCACTTTTGCGAGTCGATTTCATTTCAAATTACGTCTAAATTTGGCCATAGTGCGCATACCAGCCAAAAGTGACGTTATTTTTAAGAGGACGGGTTGGCACAAGAGCGTGTGAGCTCGTTGCGGCCAGTCTTGGTGTCTACCCATCAAGCCATGCCTGGGCTTCTTGTTGACTGATGAGGCCGGCATTGAGGGCCTTAGTGACGAAGTCCCTTGTAGTGTCTCCCTGCACTCCTGAATTGCTCCTCGTCATCGCTGCAATACCAAACCAATCATGTGTAAATATGAAACAGTATACTTTAATGCTGTAAATTAAACCTTTCAAAGTTAAGGGACAAATTCAACACGTTTTGTACAATTATATGATCGTTGCATATAATTATATGTAACTACATTTAAGATAAGAAAATTATTAATTTATAGGTAAAAACTTATAAATTAAACTCTTCCTATATCTTAAGACTGGGTTGACTATATATTTCCAAAGGGATATATTCCAATCATGTATTTTTATCATATTGGCTTATAAGACAAAGAATTACCCACATCCCAATAAGCTTATTATTGCATTATAAGAAATTTTGAATACTAGCTCTAATAAGCAGTCACTTGTTTCACAAAAAGGAATATTATTTGCATTGATACTGTGTAAGTCCAAAAAACCGAAGACATAATACATTAAACAAATTGTCTAGGCTTACAGAATGCTAATTTCTGTTATAACATTACTCTTATATATTTTGCATTCGCAGTGCAGCAAAGGAACACTTTTCATTCCATAATAAAACATATCTTTAGCAATCGTTGCATTCCACAATCATCACACAAGTACCAATAATAATAACAATAAAAACAATCTGATTTTCATGGCAAAAGAGGAATATCATAGTTAAGTTTCATTTACAAGTGTAATAAAATAAATGGAGAATGTGTACCTTCCCCCCTGATGGAGGTCCAGCCTGGGCACCACATCCTGCCCCTGAAGTACAGTTGCCACCGCCGAATTGTGGGCGTCACGCTGTAGCTACAGTAGTGGCCCAGGAGCTCTACCTCACCGTTCCGCCACAGTCTGTTAATAGTTTTTCATATTGTTATATGTATGTATGTATGTATGTATGTATGTATGTATGTATGTATGTATGTATGTATGTATGTATGTATGTATATATGCGATTCAGAGGGGAAATGCCTATTGCGTCTTGGGCACTAGTCCAACTTGAGAGGAATTCGAAGAAGTGTTTGACTTGCACCAATGATCGTAAGATTAATAATTCTAACACGAATTTTCTCAATCTTTCGTACATTTCTTTTCACTGCTGGTGGTAATTCAAAAATCAATTCTCCAAAATTCATTTTTATTTCTAGTCTGACGCGACACTTGAGCGCGTTTCGTAAAACTTATTACATTTTCAAAGACTTTAGTTTACACATACACAACTGAATAGAACTTACACATCTCCGATTTGTTTATATCTACATTTGAGTGAGGTGGATGGGGTGAGGTGGTATTAATAGGGTATTAAATTCATCAACACAAGACAGAACACGAAACAATGGGTATTGAATGGAAGTGATTGTAGAAAGCTTTCTACAATCACTTCCATTCAATACCCATTGTTTCGTGTTCATACCACCTCACCCCATCCACCTCACTCAAATGTAGATATAAACAAATCGGAGATGTGTAAGTTCTATTCAGTTGTGTATGTGTAAACTAAAGTCTTTGAAAATGTAATAAGTTTTACGAAACGCGCTCAAGTGTCGCGTCAGACTAGAAATAAAAATGAATTTTGGAGAATTGATTTTTGAATTACCACCAGCAGTGTAAAGAAATGTACGAAAGATTGAGAAAATTCGTGTTAGAATTATTAATCTTACTTTTTCGGTCATATTTATTAATATATGTCTACAGGAAAGACTGCTACCAAAATATACTAATATATATATATATATATATATATATATATATATATATATATATATATATATATATATATATATATATATATATATATATATATATATATATATGTCGTACCTAGTAGCCAGAACGCACTTCTCGGCCTACTATGCAAGGCCCGATTTGCCTAATAAGCCAAGTTTTACTGAATTAATATATTTTCTCTAATTTTATTCTTATGAAATGATAAAGCTACCCATTTCATTATGTATGAGGTCAATTCTTTTTTATTGGAGTTAAAATTAACGTAGATATATGACCGAACCTAACCAACCCTACCTAACCTAACCTAACCTATCTCTATAGGTTAGGTTAGGTTAGGTAGCCGAAAAAGCTAGGTTATGTTAGGTTAGGTAGGTTAGGTAGTCGAAAAACAATTAATTCATGAAAACTTGGCTTATTAGGCAAATCGAGCCTTGCATAGTAGGCAGAGAAGTGCGTTCTGGCTACTAGGTACGACATATATATATATATATATATATATATATATATATATATATATATATATATATATATATATATATATATATATATATATATATATATATATGGCTTAGGATATGCCTATGGAAGTATTAAGACACACAAACCAGGTAACCCACTACGCCCATGCTGACACGTGATGCATGCTGACACGTGATGCATGCTGGCACGTGATGCACACTGACACGTGATGCACACTGACACGTGATGCATGCTGACACGTGATGCACACTGACACGTGATGCACACTGACACGTGATGCATGCTGACACGTGATGCATGCTGACACGTGATGCACACTGACACGTGATGCATGCTGACACGTGATGCACACTAACACGTGATGCACACTGACACGTGATGCATGCTGACATGTGATGCATGCTGACACGTGATGCACACTGACACGTGATGCATGCTGACACGTGATGCATGCTGACACGTGATGCACACTGACACGTGATGCATGCTGACATGTGATGCATGCTGACACGTGATGCATGCTGACACGTGATGCATGCTGACACGTGATGCATGCTGACACGTGATGCACGCTGACACGTGATGCACACTGACACGTGATGTATGCTGACACGTGATGCACACTGACACGTGATGCATGCTGACATGTGATGCATGCTGACACGTGATGCATGCTGACACGTGATACACATTGACACGTGATGCACACTGACACGTGATGCATGCTGACTCGTGATGCATGCTGACACGTGATGCATGCTGACACGTGATGCATGCTGACACGTGATGCACACTGACACGTGATGCATGCTGACACGTGATGCATGCTGACACGTGATGCACACTGACACGTGATGCACACTGACACGTGATGCACACTGACACGTGATGCACACTGATACGTGATGCATGCTGACACGTGATGCATGCTGACACGTGATGCATGCTGACACGTGATGCACACTGACACGTGATGCACACTGACACGTGATGCATGCTGACACGTGATGCACACTAACACGTGATGCACACTGACACGTGATGCACACTGACACGTGATGCATGCTGACACGTGATGCACACTGACACGTGATGCACACTGACACGTGATGCACACTGACACGTGATGCACACTGACACGTGATGCACACTGACACGTGATGCATGCTGACTCGTGATGCATGCTGACTCGTGATGCATGCTGACACGTGATGCATGCTGACACGTGATGCATGCTGGCACGTGATGCACACTGACACGTGATGCACACTGACACGTGATGCATGCTGACACGTGATGCACACTGACACGTGATGCACACTGACACGTGATGCATGCTGACACGTGATGCATGCTGACACGTGATGCACACTGACACGTGATGCATGCTGACACGTGATGCACACTAACACGTGATGCACACTGACACGTGATGCATGCTGACATGTGATGCATGCTGACACGTGATGCACACTGACACGTGATGCATGCTGACACGTGATGCATGCTGACACGTGATGCACACTGACACGTGATGCATGCTGACATGTGATGCATGCTGACACGTGATGCATGCTGACACGTGATGCATGCTGACACGTGATGCATGCTGACACGTGATGCACGCTGACACGTGATGCACACTGACACGTGATGTATGCTGACACGTGATGCACACTGACACGTGATGCATGCTGACATGTGATGCATGCTGACACGTGATGCATGCTGACACGTGATACACATTGACACGTGATGCACACTGACACGTGATGCATGCTGACTCGTGATGCATGCTGACACGTGATGCATGCTGACACGTGATGCATGCTGACACGTGATGCACACTGACACGTGATGCATGCTGACACGTGATGCATGCTGACACGTGATGCACACTGACACGTGATGCACACTGACACGTGATGCACACTGACACGTGATGCACACTGATACGTGATGCATGCTGACACGTGATGCATGCTGACACGTGATGCATGCTGACACGTGATGCACACTGACACGTGATGCACACTGACACGTGATGCATGCTGACACGTGATGCACACTAACACGTGATGCACACTGACACGTGATGCACACTGACACGTGATGCATGCTGACACGTGATGCACACTGACACGTGATGCACACTGACACGTGATGCACACTGACACGTGATGCACACTGACACGTGATGCACACTGACACGTGATGCATGCTGACTCGTGATGCATGCTGACTCGTGATGCATGCTGACACGTGATGCATGCTGACACGTGATGCATGCTGACACGTGATGCACACTGACACGTGATGCACACTGACACGTGATGCATGCTGACACGTGATGCACACTGACACGTGATGCACACTGACACGTGATGCATGCTGACTCGTGATGCATGCTGACTCGTGATGCATGCTGACACGTGATGCATGCTGACACGTGATGCACACTGACACGTGATGCACACTGACACGTGATGCATGCTGACACGTGATGCACACTGACACGTGATGCACACTGACACGTGATGCACACTGACACGTGATGCATGCTGACACGTGATGCACACTAACACGTGATGCACACTGACACGTGATGCACACTGACACGTGATGCATGCTGACACGTGATGCACACTGACACGTGATGCACACTGACACGTGATGCACACTGACACGTGATGCACACTGACACGTGATGCACACTGACACGTGATGCACACTGACACGTGATGCATGCTGACACGTGATGCACACTAACACGTGATGCACACTGACACGTGATGCACACTGACACGTGATGCACACTGACACGTGATGCACACTAACACGTGATGCACACTGACACGTGATGCACACTGACACGTGATGCATCCTGACACGTGATGCACACTGACACGTGATGCACACTGACACGTGATGCATGCTGACACGTGATGCATGCTGACACGTGATGCACACTGACACGTGATGCACACTGACACGTGAAGCATGCTGACTCGTGATGCATGCTGACTCGTGATGCATGCTGACACATGATGCACACTGACACGTGATGCATGCTGACTCGTGATGCATGCTGACACGTGATGCACACTGACACGTGATGCATGCTGACACGTGATGCATGCTGACACGTGATGCACACTGACACGTGAGGCACACTGACACGTGATGCACACTGACACGTGATTTATGCTGACACGTGATGCACACTGACACGTGATGCACACTGACACGTGATGCATGCTGACTCGTGATGCATGCTGACTCGTGATGCATGCTGACACGTGATGCACACTGACACGTGATGCATGCTGACTCGTGATGCATGCTGACACGTGATGCATGCTGACACGTGATGCACACTAACACGTGATGCACACTGACACGTGATGCATGCTGACTCGTGATGCATGCTGACACGTGATGCATGCTGACACGTGATGCACACTGACACGTGATGCATGCTGACTCGTGATGCATGCTGACACGTGATGCATGCTGACACGTGATGCACACTGACACGTGATGCATGCTGACACGTGATGCATGCTGACACGTGATGCATGCTGACACGTGATGCACACTGACACGTGATGCATGCTGACTCGTGATGCACACTGACACGTGATGCACACTGACACGTGATGCACACTGACACGTGATGCATGCTGACTCGTGATGCATGCTGACACGTGATGCACACTGACACGTGATGCATGCTGACACGTGATGCATGCTGACACGTGATGCATGCTGACACGTGATGCACACTGACACGTGATGCATGCTGACTCGTGATGCACACTGACACGTGATGCACACTGACACGTGATGCACACTGACACGTGATGCACACTGACACGTGATGCACTGACACGTGATGCATACTAACTCGTGATGCACACTAACTCGTGATGCACACTGACACGTGATGCACACTAACACGTGATGCACACTAACACGTGATGCATGCTGACACGTGATGCATGCTGACTCGTGATGCACACTGACACGTGATGCATGCTGACTCGTGATGCATGCTGACTCGTGATGCATGCTGACACGTGATGCACACTGACACGTGATGCACACTGACACGTGATGCACACTGACACGTGATGCACACTGACACGTGATGCACACTAACACGTGATGCACACTGACACGTGATGCACACTAACTCGTGATGCATGCTGACACGTGATGCACACTAACTCGTGATGCATGCTGACACGTGACGCATGCTGACTCGTGATGCATGCTGACTCGTGATGCACACTGACTCGTGATGCACACTAACTCGTGATGCATGCTGACACGTGATGCACACTGACACGTGATGCATGCTGACTCGTGATGCATGCTGACTCGTGATGCATGCTGACACGTGACGCATGCTGACTCGTGATGCATGCTGACTCGTGATGCATGCTGACACGTGATGCATGCTGACTCGTGATGCATGCTGACTCGTGATGCATGCTGACACGTGATGCATGCTGACTCGTGATGCATGCTGACACGTGATGCATGCTGACACGTGATGCATGCTGACTCGTGATGCACACTAACACGTGATGCATGCTGACACGTGATGCACGCTGACACTTTATATAAGAACATATATACACGTGTATGTGTGTTTGTTCTTCATACGAAATAAACCAAGTTATAAAAGATAATTGCTCACCCAGCAAGTTTACCGGTGACAGCCGCTGCCAGACCCTCCAGGACCTGGGCGTGGGACTGTGGGGTGAAGGAGGCGGCCAGCAGCCCCACCACCACCAGACTCACTACCACACGATGGTTCATCTTGCTGTTGTTGTCCTGCAGGAGGAGAGTGTTGCTAGTGTGCCTGCTCTGGGTGCCAGTTACTGTGTGGTGGCACCATCACTCCTCGCTGTGGTTATATGTGGGTCCCAACACCCACTCACAAGGATGCCACACACTTCCACTTGACGCTCATCATCCTAATATTCATTTACATTTTATTAATATGTGTTCGTAAACTATATTCACCCATTTAAGATTTTTGTATGTAATGGTATTTTGTGAGAAAATCTCAATCACACATATGATACTATCGCAGTTATATCACAGTATCACAATTATATCACATTTGAAAACGTGAGAAGAAGTTTTTTTTTTCAACCACAAACGTAGCTACACATTTACAATCCTAACCACCATATACATTTCCTTCTGTCCTCCATGTACAGGGTTAGAGATCACTTAAACATATAATTCAGTGATTTATTGAACAATTAACCACAGAAGGTGATGATTGTAGTGCTTTTAAAATATTAATTTAACCTACAAACATAAATACGCAGATTTAGGTGTGTGTAACATAAACAGTGATGGAGGTGCAGTGAAGGGGATGGTTCCTGGCGCGCAGTGCTGGCCGTGAGGTCACGCCACACCCGGGAAGCCCCAGGCTCCCGCCACTATTGCGACGGGGTTTTCCATATTTTTAGCAGCAAATAAATCTTCTCAACAGAATGTTTGTGTAGTATATTAAGCCAGTGATGGGCATATATTATATGCATGTTATGCCATATGCTGTGTAGCATATTATTCCAGTATATATGCTGTAAGGCATATTATTCCAGTGTATGTTGAGTATGGCCTTATATATATCAGTGACTGCACTAAACGCTATGCTTGTAGTAACTTTGCAAGCATGTATGTTCTTATGAGATTGGCTGGATATAGCTAAGAGCTGCCTCGTATGGGCCAATAGGCATTCTGCAGTTAACTTCATTCTTGTGTTATTATATAAGAACACTAATGTTATGTGTTAATGTCTTCATCTGGACAAAACCAGCGGAAGATTCGCCTGAAGCTGGCTTCCCAGTCCATGAAATCCCATCTTGTCCGGACAGCTGCATGTCAACGACAGGGAATCTACATCAACGAGTGATTGACTAGAAAAAGACAGCAACTCCTCTACCGCCTGCGTCAAATCCGTCATCAAACCCCAGATGCGATTCATCAGTGCTTCGTCAGAGATGGCTTGATTAAAGTGAGAAAGACTTCAGTAGGTAAAATGTTTATAATTGCTAATGAAGATAACCTCAACACTTTGCTCACCCAATGTGGTTTGTCTCACCTTATTACCACTCTCAATGAGTCGACATAATTAACCCCCTTGTCACCTAGTGCGGGCTAGGTATCCTAAGTCTCTTTGTTACACTTTTTAAATTAATTTTTAATTTACTTTTTACTAGTCATTTATTGGACTTAATTAACTGAGTGCTTTAATATTTCTTTAGGTCTTATTAATTATACGATCATAACTAAACTATTTATAGTTAATAATCTTTAGCTTAAATTTGCCTATGTTTATTATTCAACTTTTTTCTTTGATTTCATTATTACCTAGGTTGCCTAGCCTCGCCATACTCCCTTACTCCATTGTACCCCTTCTTCTTCTTGAGTTATCTTGAGATGATTTCGGGGCTTTAGTGTCCCCCGCGGCCCGATCTTCGACCAGGCCTCCACCCCCAGGAAGCAGCCCGTGACAGCTGACTAACACCCAGGTACCTATTTTACTGCTAGGTAACAGGGACATAGGGTGAAAGAAACTTTGTCCATTGTTTCTCGCCGGCGCCTGGAATCGAACCCAGGACCACAGGATCACAAGTCCAGTGTGCTATCCGCTCGGCCGACCGGCTCCCTCGCTTTGTCTGTGTCTCAAAATGCAAATTATTACTTACAGTGTACCTGAGAGTACTTGTAAGCCCCTTGTAAGCTTCCTCATTTTTCTTTTTTTGTTTATTTTGTGTTTGTTCTGTATAATCTTGTATATATATTTTTTCCTTCTTTTATATCAAAATTCTATTTTGTAAATGCCATTCTTGCCTTGTTTTCCTGCAAACAGCCTTTTTATGCAGACAAGTATAGACCCAGAACTAAACCTCTTATCCACTATCTATGACAATCATCACTTTAATGATCAAAATTGCAGATATTTTACAGCATATGATGTAAATAATGTATTAACACATAATCACAATATCTCTGTAATCAACTTGAACGTTAGATCCCTAGGTAAACACTTCGATGATGTTAGTGCCTTGATTGAAACTATTGACAACAAATTCTCTTTTATTATACTTACTGAAACGTGGTTAAAAGAGGATACTACTCAACTCTTTAACATGCCTAACTACTCGGCAATTCACAACTGTCGTCAAATTCAGAGAGGTGGTGGTACTGCTCTTTACTACCAACAAGAACTAATATGTTTAAAAGTAATTAGAACTAGAGACTGCTGTGGGGAGTATATCTTCGCTAGTTTCAGAGTCAAGGGTGCCGAGTCTGTCCTGTCTGTGGGTGCAGTCTATAGAATTCCTAACACTGATGTGTCCGAATTCAACTCAACCCTTAGAAACCTAATTCTAGATAACAGACTGAACAAAAACCATCTAATTATCGCAGGGGACTTTAATATTGACCTCTGCGAGCCTTGATGACAATATTAAACTGTATGTGCGAAACTGTATGTGTTTCTGGTGTGGTGCTCATGGGTTCTGTTACAACCTTCAATGAAGCTTTTGAGGTCAGGATTGGCATTACAGTTAGCATTTTATATATGTATAATACACATGAGAGAATGTGCAGTGACTTAATATCTAACATATTCAGAGATTTGAGTAAGGGTACCGAGTGATGTCTGGGGCCAGAGGTGGATATTGTCCTAATATCAGCTTTGTGTTGAGTAATTAGAGGACGTAAATGATTTTGGGTAGTAGAACCCAAAGCACAAATACTATAGTTGAGATATGAATAGATGAGGGAGTAATAGAACGCCACCAGGGCAGGGCGGGGTACATAATATCTGATCTTAGAAAGAATGCCAACAGTTTTTGAAAGTTTTTTTGATATATTTAGAATGTGTCCCTGGAAATTCAGCTTGGGGTCAATGAGAACGCCAAGGAATTTGCCATCTATTTTGTTACAAATTTGGGTATTGTTTATTCTGAGATTTATTTGATTAGAGAATTTATTGCCAAACAGAATATAGAAAGTTTTGTCAATGTTAAGGGTGAGTTTGTTGGCAGTTAGCCAAAGATGGACTTTATTTAGCTCAGTATTTACTGTGGCATTTAAAGCAAGGGGGTCAGGACTGGAGTAAATGAAGGTTGTGTCGTCAGCAAATAGAATTGGTTTGAGGTGTTGGGAGGCATTTGGAAGGTCATTAATGTAGATGAGAAAGAGGAGAGGGCCAAGTATGCTGCCCTGAGGAACACCAATGTTGATGGGTAGGGTGGGAGAAATTGAATTATTCACAGAAACATACTGGAGCCTGTCAGTAAGGTAAGATTTGAGGTATTGCAGGGAGTGTCCTCTGACTCCATAATGATGTAATTTAAGAAGAAGGTTTTGGTGGTTGACAGTGTCAAAAGCCTTACGCAGGTCCACAAATAACCCAACAGGGAACTCATTTTTATCAAGAGCTGCATGAATCAAGTTAATCATACTAATAAGTGCATCGTTAGTGCTTTTTTTTGGGTCTGAAGCCATATTGACACGAGCTAAGTATATTGAGTTTGGCTAGATAAGAGTAAAGCTGCTTGTAGATTAGTTTTTCAAATATTTTTGACAAGTTAGGCAGGAGTGATATAGGTCTGTAGTTGTTAACATCTGTGAGATCACCACATTTGTGGACAGGGGTTACTCTCACTTTTTATTTAGAATATCTGGAAAGGTTTGGAGTTGAAGTGACTTGTTGAAGAGCAATGCAATAGCAGGGGCTAAAGATCTGGAGGCTTTTTTTGTAAATTAAAGTTGGTATCTTTTCAAGGGCACTAGACTTGGTTTTAAGGGAAAGGATTATCTCATTAACGTCAGTAGAATTACTAGGCTTTAGGTACAGAGACTGTGGATAGTTACCTGTAAGATAGTCCTTAACATCAGTACTGGAAGATGGAATATCATTTGCAAGTGATGACCCAATGGAAGAGAAGAACCTATTGAACTCAATAGTAGAATCAGAGGCTGAAAGCTGACCATCGTTATTGGACGGGAGTGTTGGTTTGTTATTTAAAATCTTCTTTGATCCCAATATTTGTGAAATTGTGCTCCAAGTTTTTTAATGTTGCTCTTTATTTGGGTAAATTTATCTTCGTAGTATTTAGTAAATACAAAATTATCAAATTTTTGTGTAAATGGCATGTGCTTGAAAAAATAATAAGACAATTATCTGATAAAGACTTCTGCAGGTAAAATGTTTACAATTGCTAATGAGGATAACCTCAACACTTTCCTCACCCAATGGGGGTTTGTCTCACCTCATTATCCCTCTCAATGACTCAACATAATTAACCCCCCTTGTCACCTAGTGCGGGGGAGGTAACCATAGTCTCTTTGTTACACTGTTATTTAATTTAAATTTTAATTTAATTTATATTAGTCATTTATTGGACTTTATTGAGTATATTAACATTTGTTTTAGTTCTTATTAATTATAGGATCATAACTAAACTATTTATAGTTAATTATCATTAAGATTAAATTTGCCTATGTTTATTATTCAATTTTTTTCTTTGCTTTCATTATTACCTAGGTTGCCTAGCCTCGCCATACTCCCTTACTCCATTGTACCCCTGGCTTTGCCTGTGTCTCAAAATGCAAATTATTACTTACAGTGTACCTGAGAGTACTTCTAGGCACTCTACCTCATTTTATTGTTCGTTTCGAGTTTGTCTTGTATAGTCTTGTATATATTTTTATTTTTCCCCACCTTTTATATCAAAATTTGTTTATTTTGTAATTGCCTTTATTGCCTATGTGTGTTTTCCTGCAACTAGCCCTTTTATGCAAACAAGTATAGCCCCAGAACTAAACCTCTTATCCAGTATCTATGACAATCATCAATTTAATGATCAAAATTGCAGATATTATACAGCACATGATGTGAACAATGTATTAACACATAATGATCTCCCAGAGGGTATAGAATCGTTTCTCTCAATGTTTGCCGATGATGCAAAAATTAAGAGGAGGATTGAAACTGAGGATGATAGTAGGAGGCTACAAGATGACCTAGATAGACTGAGTGAATGGTCCAACAAATGGCTGTTGAAGTTCAACCCGAGTAAATGCAAAGTAATGAAACTAGGCAGTGGAAACAGGAGGCCAGACACAGGATACAGAATAGGAGATGAAGTACTTAATGAAACAGACAGAGAGAAAGATCTAGGAGTTGATATCACACCAAACCTGTCTCCTGAAGCCCACATAAAAAGAATAACGTCTGCGGCATATGCGAGGCTGACTAACATCAGAACAGCGTTCAGGGACCTGTGTAAGGAATCATTCAGAATCTTGTACACCACATATGTAAGACCAATCCTAAAGTATGCGGCCCCAGCATGGAGCCCGTACCTTGTCAAGCACAAGACGAAGCTGGAAAAAGTTCAAAGGTATGCCACTAGACTAGTTCCAGAACTAAGAGGCACGAGTTACGAGGAAACGCTGCGGGAAATGCACCTTACGACTCTGGAAGACAGAAGAGTAAGGGGAGACATGATCACAACCTACAAAATCCTCAGGGGAATTGACCGGGTAAACAAGGACAAACTATTCAACACTGGTGGGATGCGAACAAGGGGACACAGGTGGAGACTGAGTACCCAAATGAGCCACAGGGACGTTAGAAAGAACTTTTTCAATGTCAGAGTAGTTAACAGATGAAATGCATTAGGCAGTGATGTGGTGGAGGCTGACTCCATACACAATTTCAAATGTAGATATGATAGAACTCAGTAGGCTCAGGAATCTGTATATCAGTTAATTGACAGTTGAGAGGCGGGACCAAAGAGCCAGAGCTCAACCCCCGCAAGCACAATTAGGTGAGTAAACATACACACACTATTCATTATTGTGAGATGTATACACATAAACATTCCCTAGCCAGCCAGGCACTGGCGCTTTAAGTCTGCCACCCGACACCCTTCTGAGACAGTCAAGGTCTTCTGCACCTCCTCCTCCACTCTTGTTGTTGTGTTGGTCATGTTGTGAGTGTGTGGAGAGATCTTTGGGAATAACGCTGACACAGAGGAAGGTGCAAGTGTGCTAATGGCAGCAATTGTTTAAGACAGAAAAACATGTAGGGATCCGATCCTATGACATAATTATTTTCAACTGATAAGCTGGACACTGATGAGGTTGTCACCTGATATAAGCTGGACACTGATAAGGTTGTCACCTGATATAAGCTGGACAACGTTGGATAAGCTGGATGAGTTTGCAATAAGACGTATACAATACTATATACAAAGACGTATTTCGAATACTGGAATTCATATCGAAAAATTTTAGTAATAAAATATTAAATATCAGGATGGAATTTATCCAGTGAGGTGTAGCCCGCTTCTTGGTGTGTATACACTGAGAGGTGTAGCCCGCTTCTTGGTGTATATACACTGAGAGGTGTAGCCAGCTTCTTGGTGTGTATACACTGAGAGGTGTAGCCCGCTTCTTGGTGTGTATACACTGAGAGGTGTAGCCCGCTTCTTGGTGTGTATACACTGAGAGGTGTAGCCAGCTTCTTGGTGTATATACACTGAGAGGTGTAGCCCGCTTCTTGGTGTGTATACACTGAGAGGTGTACCCAGCTTCTTGGTGTGTATACACTGAGAGGTGTACCCAGCTTCTTGGTGTATATACACTGAGAGGTGTACCCAGCTTCTTGGTGTGTATACACTGAGAGGTGTACCCAGCTTCTTGGTGTATATACACTGAGAGGTGTAGCCCGCTTCTTGGTGTGTATACACTGAGAGGTGTACCCTGCTTCTTGGTGTGTATACACTGAGAGGTGTACCCAGCTTCTTGGTGTATATACACTGAGAGGTGTAGCCCGCTTCTTGGTGTGTATACACTGAGAGGTGTACCCAGCTTCTTGGTGTATATACACTGAGAGGTGTAGCCCGCTTCTTGGTGTGTATACACTGAGAGGTGTACCCAGCTTCTTGGTGTATATACACTGAGAGGTGTAGCCCGCTTCTTGGTGTGTATACACTGAGAGGTGTACCCAGCTTCTTGGTGTGTATACACTGAGAGGTGTAGCCCGCTTCTTGGTGTGTATACACTGAGAGGTGTAGCCCGCTTCTTGGTGTGTATACACTGAGAGGTGTAGCCCGCTTCTTGGTGTGTATACACTGAGAGGTGTAGCCCGCTTCTTGGTGTGTATACACTGAGAGGTGTAGCCCGCTTCTTGGTGTGTATACACTGAGAGGTGTAGCCCGCTTCTTGGTGTGTATACACTGAGAGGTGTAGCCCGCTTCTTGGTGTGTATACACTGAGAGGTGTAGCCCGCTTCTTGGTGTGTATACACTGAGAGGTGTAGCCCGCTTCTTGGTGTGTATACACTGAGAGGTGTAGCCCGCTTCTTGGTGTGTATACACTGAGAGGTGTAGCCCGCTTCTTGGTGTGTATACACTGAGAGGTGTAGCCCGCTTCTTGGTGTGTATACACTGAGAGGTGTAGCCCGCTTCTTGGTGTGTATACACTGAGAGGTGTAGCCCGCTTCTTGGTGTGTATACACTGAGAGGTGTAGCCCGCTTCTTGGTGTGTATACACTGAGAGGTGTAGCCCGCTTCTTGGTGTGTATACACTGAGAGGTGTAGCCCGCTTCTTGGTGTGTATACACTGAGAGGTGTAGCCCGCTTCTTGGTGTGTATACACTGAGAGGTGTACCCAGCTTCTTGGTGTGTATACACTGAGAGGTGTACCCAGCTTCTTGGTGTGTATACACTGAGAGGTGTACCCAGCTTCTTGGTGTGTATACACTGAGAGGTGTAGCCCGCTTCTTGGTGTGTATACACTGAGAGGTGTACCCAGCTTCTTGGTGTGTATACACTGAGAGGTGTACCCAGCTTCTTGGTGTATATACACTGAGAGGTGTAGCCCGCTTCTTGGTGTGTATACACTGAGAGGTGTACCCAGCTTCTTGGTGTGTATACACTGAGAGGTGTAGCCCGCTTCTTGGTGTGTATACACTGAGAGGTGTAGCCCGCTTCTTGGTGTGTATACACTGAGAGGTGTAGCCCGCTTCTTGGTGTGTATACACTGAGAGGTGTAGCCCGCTTCTTGGTGTGTATACACTGAGAGGTGTAGCCCGCTTCTTGGTGTGTATACACTGAGAGGTGTAGCCCGCTTCTTGGTGTGTATACACTGAGAGGTGTAGCCCGCTTCTTGGTGTGTATACACTGAGAGGTGTAGCCCGCTTCTTGGTGTGTATACACTGAGAGGTGTAGCCCGCTTCTTGGTGTGTATACACTGAGAGGTGTAGCCCGCTTCTTGGTGTGTATACACTGAGAGGTGTAGCCCGCTTCTTGGTGTGTATACACTGAGAGGTGTAGCCCGCTTCTTGGTGTGTATACACTGAGAGGTGTAGCCCGCTTCTTGGTGTGTATACACTGAGAGGTGTAGCCCGCTTCTTGGTGTGTATACACTGAGAGGTGTAGCCCGCTTCTTGGTGTGTATACACTGAGAGGTGTAGCCCGCTTCTTGGTGTGTATACACTGAGAGGTGTACCCAGCTTCTTGGTGTGTATACACTGAGAGGTGTACCCAGCTTCTTGGTGTGTATACACTGAGAGGTGTACCCAGCTTCTTGGTGTGTATACACTGAGAGGTGTAGCCCGCTTCTTGGTGTGTATACACTGAGAGGTGTACCCAGCTTCTTGGTGTGTATACACTGAGAGGTGTACCCAGCTTCTTGGTGTGTATACACTGAGAGGTGTACCCAGCTTCTTGGTGTGTATACACTGAGAGGTGTAGCCCGCTTCTTGGTGTATATACACTGAGAGGTGTAGCCCGCTTCTTGGTGTATATACACTGAGAGGTGTAGCCCGCTTCTTGGTGTATATACACTGAGAGGTGTACCCCGCTTCTTGGTGTGTATACACTGAGAGGTGTACCCAGCTTCTTGGTGTATATACACTGAGAGGTGTACCCCGCTTCTTGGTGTGTATACACTGAGAGGTGTAGCCCGCTTCTTGGTGTATATACACTGAGAGGTGTAGCCCGCTTCTTGGTGTGTATACACTGAGAGGTGTAGCCCGCTTCTTGGTGTGTATACACTGAGAGGTGTACCCAGCTTCTTGGTGTGTATACACTGAGAGGTGTAGCCCGCTTCTTGGTGTATATACACTGAGAGGTGTAGCCCGCTTCTTGGTGTATATACACTGAGAGGTGTAGCCCGCTTCTTGGTGTGTATACACTGAGAGGTGTAGCCCGCTTCTTGGTGTGTATACACTGAGAGGTGTACCCAGCTTCTTGGTGTGTATACACTGAGAGGTGTAGCCCGCTTCTTGGTGTATATACACTGAGAGGTGTAGCCCGCTTCTTGGTGTATATACACTGAGAGGTGTAGCCCGCTTCTTGGTGTATATACACTGAGAGGTGTACCCCGCTTCTTGGTGTGTATACACTGAGAGGTGTACCCAGCTTCTTGGTGTATATACACTGAGAGGTGTACCCCGCTTCTTGGTGTGTATACACTGAGAGGTGTACCCAGCTTCTTGGTGTATATACACTGAGAGGTGTAGCCCGCTTCTTGGTGTGTATACACTGAGAGGTGTACCCAGCTTCTTGGTGTGTATACACTGAGAGGTGTAGCCCGCTTCTTGGTGTGTATACACTGAGAGGTGTAGCCCGCTTCTTGGTGTATATACACTGAGAGGTGTACCCAGCTTCTTGGTGTATATACACTGAGAGGTGTAGCCCGCTTCTTGGTGTGTATACACTGAGAGGTGTACCCAGCTTCTTGGTGTGTATACACTGAGAGGTGTACCCAGCTTCTTGGTGTATATACACTGAGAGGTGTAGCCCGCTTCTTGGTGTGTATACACTGAGAGGTGTACCCAGCTTCTTGGTGTGTATACACTGAGAGGTGTAGCCCGCTTCTTGGTGTGTATACACTGAGAGGTGTAGCCCGCTTCTTGGTGTATATACACTGAGAGGTGTACCCAGCTTCTTGGTGTGTATACACTGAGAGGTGTACCCAGCTTCTTGGTGTGTATACACTGAGAGGTGTAGCCCGCTTCTTGGTGTGTATACACTGAGAGGTGTAGCCCGCTTCTTGGTGTGTATACACTGAGAGGTGTACCCAGCTTCTTGGTGTGTATACACTGAGAGGTGTAGCCCGCTTCTTGGTGTGTATACACTGAGAGGTGTACCCAGCTTCTTGGTGTATATACACTGAGAGGTGTACCCAGCTTCTTGGTGTGTATACACTGAGAGGTGTAGCCCGCTTCTTGGTGTATATACACTGAGAGGTGTACCCAGCTTCTTGGTGTATATACACTGAGAGGTGTACCCAGCTTCTTGGTGTATATACACTGAGAGGTGTACCCAGCTTCTTGGTGTATATACACTGAGAGGTGTACCCAGCTTCTTGGTGTATATACACTGAGAGGTGTACCCAGCTTCTTGGTGTGTATACACTGAGAGGTGTACCCAGCTTCTTGGTGTATATACACTGAGAGGTGTACCCAGCTTCTTGGTGTATATACACTGAGAGGTGTACCCAGCTTCTTGGTGTATATACACTGAGAGGTGTACCCAGCTTCTTGGTGTATATACACTGAGAGGTGTACCCAGCTTCTTGGTGTATATACACTGAGAGGTGTACCCAGCTTCTTGGTGTATATACACTGAGAGGTGTACCCAGCTTCTTGGTGTATATACACTGAGAGGTGTACCCAGCTTCTTGGTGTATATACACTGAGAGGTGTACCCAGCTTCTTGGTGTATATACACTGAGAGGTGTACCCAGCTTCTTGGTGTATATACACTGAGAGGTGTACCCAGCTTCTTGGTGTATATACACTGAGAGGTGTACCCAGCTTCTTGGTGTATATACACTGAGAGGTGTACCCAGCTTCTTGGTGTATATACACTGAGAGGTGTACCCAGCTTCTTGGTGTATATACACTGAGAGGTGTACCCAGCTTCTTGGTGTATATACACTGAGAGGTGTACCCAGCTTCTTGGTGTATATACACTGAGAGGTGTACCCAGCTTCTTGGTGTATATACACTGAGAGGTGTACCCAGCTTCTTGGTGTATATACACTGAGAGGTGTACCCAGCTTCTTGGTGTATATACACTGAGAGGTGTACCCAGCTTCTTGGTGTATATACACTGAGAGGTGTACCCAGCTTCTTGGTGTATATACACTGAGAGGTGTACCCAGCTTCTTGGTGTATATACACTGAGAGGTGTACCCAGCTTCTTGGTGTATATACACTGAGAGGTGTACCCAGCTTCTTGGTGTATATACACTGAGAGGTGTACCCAGCTTCTTGGTGTATATACACTGAGAGGTGTACCCAGCTTCTTGGTGTATATACACTGAGAGGTGTACCCAGCTTCTTGGTGTATATACACTGAGAGGTGTACCCAGCTTCTTGGTGTATATACACTGAGAGGTGTACCCAGCTTCTTGGTGTATATACACTGAGAGGTGTAGCCCGCTTCTTGGTGTATATACACTGAGAGGTGTACCCAGCTTCTTGGTGTGTATACACTGAGAGGTGTAGCCCGCTTCTTGGTGTGTATACACTGAGAGGTGTACCCAGCTTCTTGGTGTGTATACACTGAGAGGTGTACCCAGCTTCTTGGTGTGTATACACTGAGAGGTGTACCCAGCTTCTTGGTGTGTATACACTGAGAGGTGTAGCCCGCTTCTTGGTGTGTATACACTGAGAGGTGTACCCAGCTTCTTGGTGTGTATACACTGAGAGGTGTACCCCGCTTCTTGGTGTGTATACACTGAGAGGTGTACCCAGCTTCTTGGTGTGTATACACTGAGAGGTGTAGCCCGCTTCTTGGTGTGTATACACTGAGAGGTGTACCCAGCTTCTTGGTGTGTATACACTGAGAGGTGTAGCCCGCTTCTTGGTGTGTATACACTGAGAGGTGTAGCCCGCTTCTTGGTGTGTATACACTGAGAGGTGTACCCAGCTTCTTGGTGTGTATACACTGAGAGGTGTACCCAGCTTCTTGGTGTGTATACACTGAGAGGTGTACCCAGCTTCTTGGTGTGTATACACTGAGAGGTGTACCCCGCTTCTTGGTGTGTATACACTGAGAGGTGTACCCAGCTTCTTGGTGTGTATACACTGAGAGGTGTACCCAGCTTCTTGGTGTGTATACACTGAGAGGTGTACCCCGCTTCTTGGTGTGTATACACTGAGAGGTGTACCCAGCTTCTTGGTGTATATACACTGAGAGGTGTACCCAGCTTCTTGGTGTATATACACTGAGAGGTGTACCCTGCTTCTTGGTGTATATACACTGAGAGGTGTACCCAGCTTCTTGGTGTATATACACTGAGAGGTGTACCCAGCTTCTTGGTGTATATACACTGAGAGGTGTACCCAGCTTCTTGGTGTATATACACTGAGAGGTGTACCCAGCTTCTTGGTGTATATACACTGAGAGGTGTACCCTGCTTCTTGGTGTATATACACTGAGAGGTGTACCCAGCTTCTTGGTGTATATACACTGAGAGGTGTATCCTGCTTCTTGGTGTATATACACTGAGAGGTGTACCCAGCTTCTTGGTGTATATACACTGAGAGGTGTACCCAGCTTCTTGGTGTATATACACTGAGAGGTGTACCCAGCTTCTTGGTGTATATACACTGAGAGGTGTACCCAGCTTCTTGGTGTATATACACTGAGAGGTGTATCCTGCTTCTTGGTGTATATACACTGAGAGGTGTACCCAGCTTCTTGGTGTATATACACTGAGAGGTGTACCCAGCTTCTTGGTGTATATACACTGAGAGGTGTACCCAGCTTCTTGGTGTATATACACTGAGAGGTGTACCCAGCTTCTTGGTGTATATACACTGAGAGGTGTACCCAGCTTCTTGGTGTATATACACTGAGAGGTGTACCCAGCTTCTTGGTGTATATACACTGAGAGGTGTACCCAGCTTCTTGGTGTATATACACTGAGAGGTGTACCCAGCTTCTTGGTGTATATACACTGAGAGGTGTATCCTGCTTCTTGGTGTATATACACTGAGAGGTGTACCCAGCTTCTTGGTGTATATACACTGAGAGGTGTACCCAGCTTCTTGGTGTATATACACTGAGAGGTGTACCCAGCTTCTTGGTGTATATACACTGAGAGGTGTACCCAGCTTCTTGGTGTATATACACTGAGAGGTGTATCCTGCTTCTTGGTGTATATACACTGAGAGGTGTACCCAGCTTCTTGGTGTATATACACTGAGAGGTATACCCAGCTTCTTGGTGTATATACACTGAGAGGTGTACCCAGCTTCTTGGTGTATATACACTGAGAGGTGTACCCAGCTTCTTGGTGTATATACACTGAGAGGTGTACCCAGCTTCTTGGTGTATATACACTGAGAGGTGTACCCAGCTTCTTGGTGTATATACACTGAGAGGTGTATCCTGCTTCTTGGTGTATATACACTGAGAGGTGTACCCAGCTTCTTGGTGTATATACACTGAGAGGTGTATCCTGCTTCTTGGTGTATATACACTGAGAGGTGTACCCAGCTTCTTGGTGTATATACACTGAGAGGTGTACCCAGCTTCTTGGTGTATATACACTGAGAGGTGTATCCTGCTTCTTGGTGTATATACACTGAGAGGTGTATCCTGCTTCTTGGTGTATATACACTGAGAGGTGTATCCTGCTTCTTGGTGTATATACACTGAGAGGTGTACCCAGCTTCTTGGTGTATATACACTGAGAGGTGTACCCAGCTTCTTGGTGTATATACACTGAGAGGTGTATCCTGCTTCTTGGTGTATATACACTGAGAGGTGTATCCTGCTTCTTGGTGTATATACACTGAGAGGTGTATCCTGCTTCTTGGTGTATATACACTGAGAGGTGTATCCTGCTTCTTGGTGTATATACACTGAGAGGTGTACCACGCTTCTTGGTGTATATACACTGAGAGGTGTATCCTGCTTCTTGGTGTATATACACTGAGAGGTGTATCCTGCTTCTTGGTGTATATACACTGAGAGGTGTATCCTGCTTCTTGGTGTATATACACTGAGAGGTGTAGCCCGCTTCTTGGTGTATATACACTGAGAGGTGTATCCTGCTTCTTGGTATATATACACTGAGAGGTGTACCACGCTTATTGGTGTATATACACTGAGAGGTGTACCACGCTTATTGGTGTATATACACTGAGAGATGTACCCCGCTTCTTGGTGTATATACACTGAGAGGTGTAGCCCGCTTCTTGGTGTATAAACACTGAGAGGTGTAGCCCGCTTCTTGGTGTATAAACACTGAGAAGTGTATCCTGCTTCTTGGTGTATGTACACTGAGAGGTGTACCCAGCTTCTTGGTGTATATACACTGAAAGGTGTACCACGCTTCTTGGTGTATATACATTGTGAGGTGTACCCAGCTTCTTGGTGTAAATACACTGAGAGGTGTACCCAGCTTCTTGGTGTATATACACTGAGAGGTGTACCCCGCTTATTGGTGTATATACACTGAGAGATGTACCCCGCTTCTTGGTGTATATACACTGAGAGGTGTACCCAGCTTCTTGGTGTATAAACACTGAGAGGTGTAGCTCGCTTCTTTGTGTATATACACTGAGAGGTGTACCACGCTTCTTGGTGTATATACACTGAGAGGTGTACCCTGCTTTTTGGTGTATATACACTGAGAGGTGTACCCAGCTTCTTGGTGTATATACACTGAGAGGTGTACCCAGCTTCTTGGTGTATATACACTGAGAGGTGTACCCCACTTCTTGGTGTATATACACTGAGAGGTGTACCCAGCTTCTTAATGTATATACACTGAGTGGTGTACCCTGCTTCTTGGTGTATATACACTGAGCGGTGTACCACGCTTCTTGGTGTATATACACTGAGAAGTGTTACCTGCTTCTTAGTGTATATACACTGAGAGGTGTTCCCTACTTCTTGGTGTATATACACTGAGAGGTGAACCCAGCTTCTTGGTGTATATACACTGAGAGGTGTACCCAGCAGTAGTAGGGATGGCAATGCACAGACGAATTTTTTTTTCTGGGAGAAAATTCGTGTCTGTGAGCCAGGGTTTTCAGGTAAATTTAGAAATTCGTGTTTGTGAGCCAGGGTTTTTCAGGCGAATTTGGGCAGTCACAGATTTGGAATTAGGGAATTCTTATGAGAAAGATAATTTCCGAGACTTTAGAAGTTTGTTAAAAGTTCTTGTGCTGAAAATAAGTTCATACAACTTTGTTAAAGTTCTTATGGGAGAAATTCAAATTCGTGTTTAAGAGCCAGCATTTCAAGGAGAACTCTACGGACATATTTTACCTGTTTTCAACATCTGAGAAATTCGTGTGTGAGAGCCAGGGTTTTCAGGTAAATTTAGAAATTCGTGTTTGAGAGCCAGGGTTTTCAGGTCTCGTACTTCACACCCCCTCCCTCCCCCCCTTACCTCGCAATCTCTCGCGTCACCTTTATTTACCTTAGGCCCTGCCAGCCAGACGCTTCTTGTAGGTCGCCTCTTATCATATCTTATCTTATCTTCTCCATAATATCTGGACCGTTCCTCTCTCTCTCTCTCCTCCTATTTCCTTACAGCTATTTTCAGAGTTTCAAATAATCATAGAAGTTTATTTATATGTTTATGACCGAATTTGTAAAAGGACCATTTTCAGAGAATATTGTCTTAGATGTTTTGTTAAGGAAAACAGACAACTTATCCATAACATTTAGTTTTATATCCATTTACGGCTATTTCACCTGTAAAGACGAAAATTAGTCAGAGACAGTTTTAAGCTCATATTTCATCAGAGTCCAATTATCAACAGAAATTCGCCAGAGTCTACTTTGAGAGCAAAATTAGTCAGAGACAGTTTTAAGCTCATATTTCATCAGAGTCCAATTATCAACAGAAATTCGCCAGAGTCTACTTTGAGAGCAAAATTAGTCAGAGACAGTTTTAAGCTCATATTTCATCAGAGTCCAATTATCAACAGAAATTCGCCAGAGTCTACTTTGAGAGCAAATTTCATCAGTGTCCTGTAATCTGTGAAAATTTGACAGAGTCCATTTTATACCCAATTTTCGTCAGAGTCCAGTTTATGCTCAAATTCGCCAGAGTCTACTTTAATAGCAAAATTCATCAGAGTCCAGTTTTCTAGCATATTTCATCAGAGTCCAATTATCAACAGAAATTCGCCAGAGTCTACTTTGAGAGCAAAATTAGTCAGAGACAGTTTTCTAGCAAAATTCATCAGAGTCCAGTTTATACCGAAAATTCGCCAGAGTCTACTTTGTGCCAAATATTCAGAGTCCAGTTCATGATCGAAATTCATCAGAGTTCCAATTGAAGACCCAAATTTGGCAGAGACCACATTTTCGCTACTAGCAGTCCAAATTCCCTGAGATTTTTACCCTCTGTATTTCAGACATCGTAAATAAGATCAAAACAGTTATCGAGCTCCAGCTCTTGTCCTCTGTCCAAGCTCACTTTTGTAAATTCATTACTCTCAGTCCAAATCCCCCTGAGATTTAAACACCCAACTACATTTTCAGACATAGTAAATAAAAACCAGTTCAGTTATCAAGTTTCAACTCTTGTGCCCCAGCTTAGTTCATTTTGTACAAGTTCTTTATTTTTCTAACTAAATCACCCTGAGATTTAAGATCACCTTATTTTCTAACGTAGTAAAATTAATCTGGACATTAGCCAAGCTCCATTTCCTCAGTCTTAGATCATCGAACATAATTATATCCGATCAAGTCCCTCTCCAGCCTATCTGTTTATCAGAGTAATTACTTTACCTTTCTCATCCCCAACGTATCCAAAACCTTCAATAATCATACTGTATTTGCATATTTTCTCTATATTCAGCTGTGTTCTTCACATTTTGTCCATGTTTTCTGTGTTCATTCCATGTTCTACAAATGTTCACAGCATGCTCAGTTCAATTCTTTTCACCTGTTTTTTCTCATTTTTTCTGTAATCTTTCTCTTAGTCTCATTATGTTCTCTACAAATTCTAGTCATATTTTCTATGTACATCATATGTTCTCTGTATAACTTTTATACTCAATATTCATGTTCTCAATGTTCTTAGCTTGTTCTTCACATGTTCAGTGTTCATTCTTTGTAATCCCTATTCTCCTTATCATGTTTTCATGTTCTCTGTAAGTTCATATTCCCAGCATGTTCACTGTATTCATCAACTTTTCTTACATATGTTCTTTGCCATGTTCCCCATATGTTCTCTGGGTTTTTCCCCTTACATGTTATTTAACGTTCCTTAACTAAAAAAATCTTTCGCCAATCAACTAAAACATAGTCACTTTCGTCATTTCTCAACTAAACTTATTATCCAGTCAACTAAAAATTGTCAAAGGAAACTTCTTTCAGCACTGTTCATAACTACCTTTATCCATCGTCAAGTAAGAAAATATAGTCAAAGATATCTATCATCGTCGTTCTTAACTGACATTTATACTTTGTGGAGCACTAAAAATAGTCAAATGTAACTTTTTCAACACTTTCGTAACTAAAATTATATGTCGCTAAGTAAGAAAAATAGTCAAATGTATCTTTTTTCAGCACTTTCTTAAAAATTATATGTCGTTAAGTAAGAAAAATAGTCAAAGGTGCTCTCCGTTACACCAAAGTTACTCTTCGAGAAATCAAAGACACTCTTCAATACATCAAGGACTTACTCAAAGACACCAAAGTTACACTCTAAGACATCCTTCGAGACATCAAAGACATCCTTTAAGACTTCAAGGGCACTCTTCGAGATATCAAAAGACACTCTCAAACACTCAAAATTTACTCGCATCCTCAAAGTTATTCTCAGAGTCATCAAAAAGTTAATCTCAGTCATCAAAATGCTATTCTCTAAGTAGCCTTTCGTTCATCAGAGAAACTTTCTAAGACATCTTCGTTCATTAAAGTTAATCTCAGAGTTAGGTAAGTTAAGTTAGGATAGGTAAAGTTAGGTAAGTTAAGTTAGGATAGGTAAAGTTAGGTTAAGCAGGTTAAGTTAGGTAAATGTAGGTAAGTTAGGTTAAGTTAGGTATGATAGGTAAGGTAAGTTATGTTAGGATAGGTAAAGTTAGGTAAGATAGGTAAGGTAAGGTAAGTTATGTTAGGATAGGTAAAGTCAGGTTATGAAGGTTAAGTTAGGTAAGATAGGTAAAGTTAGGTAAGATAGGTAAGGTAAGGTAAGTTATGTTAGGATAGGTAAAGTTAGGTAAGATAGGAAAGGTAAGGTAAGTTATGTTAGGATAGGTAAAGTTAGGTTATGCAGGTTAAGTTAGGTAAGATAGGTAAAGTTAGGTTAAGCAGGTTAAGTTAGGTAAATGTAGGTAAGTTAGGTTAAGTTATGTAAGTTAGGTTAAGCAGGTTAAGATAAGTTAGGTAAGTTAGGTATGATAGGTAAGGTAAGGTAAGTTAGGTTAGGTAAGTTAGGTATGATAGGTAAGGTAAGGTAAGTTATGTTAGGATAGGTAAAGTTAGGTTATGCAGGTTAAGTTAGGTAAGATAGGTAAAGTTAGGTAAGATAGGTAAGGTAAGGTAAGTTATGTTAGGAGAGGTAAAGTTAGGTTATGCAGGTTAAGTTAGGTAAGATAGGTAAAGTTAGGTAAGATAGGTAAGGTAAGGTAAGTTATGTTAGGAGAGGTAAAGTTAGGTTATGCAGGTTAAGTTAGGTAAGATAGGTAAAGGTAAGGTAAGTTAAGTTAGGATAGGTAAAGTTAGGTTTAGGAACGTTACGTTAACTAAGTAACATTGGGTGGAGAGGATAGGTTACGTAGGTTTGAACAGTGTAGTTCAGAAAACAGTTTTAGGGTAAAGCGACTAAGAAAATATATTTTAACAGAAGTGCAGGTTTGGTATGAAAAGCTGAACTAGTTACATTTGGAGAGAAAATTTTATGACTGAAGATGTCTTAAAGAATAACATGATGGAAGAAGGAGAGTTTCTTTGATGAACGAAGGTGTCTTAGAGAACAACTTTTTGGTGAACGAAGATGAATTAGAGATCACTTTGATGACTCTGAGAATAACTTTGATCAACGAAGATGGATTGGAAAGTTTCTCTAATGAACGAAGGAGACTTAGAGAATAACTTTTATGATTTAGAGAACATCTTTGATGCCTTAGAGAAACAACATTGATGTCTTAGAGAACAACTTTGATGAACAAAGATGTCTTAGAAAGCTTCTCTGATGAACGAAAAGATACTTAGAGAATAACTTTGATGACTGTATTTAACTTTTTTGATGGCTGTGAGGACAGTTTTGTTGAACGAGGATGTCTCAGAAGGCTTCTTTGAATAACGAAGGTGACTCTGAGAATAACTTTTTGATGACTCTGGGAATGACTTTGTTGTCTTAGAGAATAACTTTGATGTCTTTGAGTAAGTCTTTGATGAACGGAAGGTTACTTAGAGAATAACATATCATGACTGAGAATAACTTTTGATAGCTCTTGGAATAACTTTGATGTCTTAGAGAATAACTTTAGATGTCTCTGAGAATAACTTTTATGAACGAAGATGTCTGAGATTAACTTTGACGTCTCTTGGAATAACTTTTGTGGACATGAGAATATCTTTGGATAACTCTGAGATTAACTTTGATGTCTTTGAAACAACTTTGATGAACGAGAGTGAGTTAGAGATTACCTTTGTTAACTCTGAGATCAACTTTGATGAACAAAAGTGAGTTAGAGATTACATTTGATAACTCTAAGATTAACTTTAGATGTCTCTGAGACAAACTTTCATAACATAGAAATTAACTTTAATGACCAAAAGTGAGTTAGAGAATACCTTTTGATGACTCCGAGAATAACTTTGATGAACAAAGATGTTTTGGAAAGTTTCTCTGAAGAACGAAGGTGACTCTGAGAATAACTTTTGTTAGCTCTTTGAATAACTTTGATGACTTTGAGAACAAGTTTGATAGCTCTGAGAATGACTTTGATGACTTTGAGAATGTCTTTGAGAACATGAGTAGTATTTTGTTAACTCAGAGAATAACTTTGGTGACTCTGAGAAAATTGGCGATGACTTTGAGAATGACTTCTGAGAACATGAGTAGTATTTGAATGCGTCTTTGATGTAATGAAGAGTAACTTTGATGTCTCGAAGATATCTTGCAGATCAACTTTGATGACCGAGATTAACTTTTGTTGTTTTAGAGATTAATTTTGATAGCTCCGAGAATAACTTTTATGCCTCTGTGATTAACTTTAATGAACGAAGATGTCTTAGAAAGTTTCTCTAATGAACGAAAGGTTACTTAGAGAATAACATTTTGATGACTGAGATTAACTTTTTGATGACTCTGAGAATAACTTTGAGGATGCGAGTAAATTTTTGAGTGTTTGAGAGTGTCTTTTGATATCTCGAAGAGTTCCCATTGAAGTCTTAAAGGATGTCTTTGATGTCTCAAAGGATGTCTTTGTAACAAACTAGGCTGTTGTAAGAATTATCCAGAGTGGTTTATCGACAAAAGAGAATGGGAAGCTGAGCCGCATGGTGACCTGACCCCCAGGGGAATTCGCGGTGGAAATAACCAACGCTTTGTTCATATCTGCGTATAATGAATCATCCTATAGTATTCAGTAATTTAGAGAAAATTAGCCTTTATTCATTTTTATTAAAATTGTATTGTATAATAGTACTGGATACAATATCAAGAGTATTCTAATTATTGAGTTTAAGTCACCATCAGTGACGTCACGAATCAGATCTAACTTTTAAAGCGGAGTGACCGGCGGTCATAGGTCATCAGGGGTTGACAGGTCTACTATTTCTCAAAGTTTTAATAACCATTTTTGTGATCGGGAACAGCTCTGCCGTTAGATGTTTGTAATTTAATTCAGTAAAATAATTCAACCAGTCTGGATCAATTAAGTACAACAGAGTTTAATTGTTATAACTTAACCTTGCTAAAGTAACTGGGTAAGCGATGCGGAAGGATACAATGTTCTGTCTGGGGTAGTCCAGACAAGAGAGAGATCAGTGTGGTCACGGAAGCAACTGGGAGAGGTCAAACATCTTACCTCTCCCCAAGACCAGCCAAGACATCTAGCTGGTCGCCCAAGGTATAGTTGCTATGGTTATGTATAGAAATAGTCTCATTTGCCACTCAGGTCAAGTAGGGAGTGTTAAAGTGATAGGGAGTGAACACTTTTAGATTTTGTTTTAGTTTTCTTTTAATAAATTAAATTTGTTAATATTTTTGCATTTCATTATTTCCATGTGTTTTATGTGTAAACTTGTCCTGGTCACGTGGTCCACACGAGGCAGAGTTGCATTGGGCGCCGATTCTAACATCGGATCGGAATTCATCATCCCCATCTAATTAATTCCACACTCAAGTTTCCGAGGTTATAAACTACTAGTGGGGATCAAGCCCCAAGGTTGATTAATTAGCGTGATCGATCCAGACCTCGATCATTGCTCTGTAGAGCTGGTCTGGTGGTGGCAGCATAGAGGCGACTCTAGGGTTTTTGCTCAGGGCTTAGGTCACGTCATACTGGGTGTAGAATCCTAAGTCGGTCAATCGTCTTAGGACCACGTGGCGTGGAGTTGGCTTTGGTAAAAGTTTTGGAGTCCCTTGGTAGAGAATAAAAAGGTAAGAATACGGGTAGAGGGAGTAGAAGGAAGTAAAGAGAGAGGAACCCGAACCCGTGTTACAATGGTGCACAGCGGTGGTTTCAACAATTTTGTTTGAAATTGTTGAAAGGCTCACGCGTCTAGCCGTTCGAACACGTGCGCGGATGCTAAGGAGACAGCCGCGGGCCAGGATTAGCAGTGCGCCCCACAACAGTGCGTTTGAGTGGGGATTGGCGAATCTGGGGTCATGCGGGCTGATATGATTAAGGTTAGTTAGTAAGATTAGGCTGTTAAAATAGATTTATTGAAAAGGAGACCGCTCCGAGTTGATTGGACTGGGTACCATACTCGACCCATTGCAATTAATTCAGAGGTGTTGGGAGCCACCATACTCTCAACAGCAGTTCCTTGAGGGCTGTCGGGGGCGGATATATCTGTGGGACGCCAATAGATAGTCCGAGGGCGTTATTAGACGACCCAAAACGCTAGGAAAAACGTAATCCGTGAAGGGCGTTGCGGCCTCCGAGGGACGGACTAGTAACCTACCTAGCAGCGATTCAACAACTAAGTGATCGCACACTTAGTGGAGGTTGAGTCGTCCCTAGTCATAATTGTTGCTGAAAGCTGCGTGTCGCTCTGTTGGAACCTAGATGGTGTGGCCTCTAGGCTAGGTGTGGTACGGCGAGCCGGTAGGGACAATTATAAGATTAAGTCGAGTGCATTTTTGAATTAAGTATACTTAAATTTATAAAGTAATTTCAGTTTATTTGCGTTGTTCTAGATTAATTTTTTCCCCTAAATTCAATCCCCGGTTAAAATTTTTCCCAAGTGTTTAGCGTTTTCTTGCATATTAGGCTAAGTGCGTACGTTAAGTTTTGTTATTCCCTGTTCTATTAGTCTAAGTCAGAGGCGTTGGCGTTATCTCTATCTACCCCTGTCTATTCCTTTGAGAATTTTGTAGGTAGTGATCATGTCTTCCCTCACTCTACTGTCTTCCAGTGTCGTAACGTGCATTTCACACAACCTGTCCTCGTAACTCAAGTCTCTTAATTCTGGGACTAGTCTAGTGGCATACCTCTGAACTTTTTCCAGCTTTGTCTTGTGCTTGACAAGGTACGGGCTCCATGCTGGGGCCGCATACTCCAGGATTGGTCTTACATATGTGGTATACAAGGTTCTGAATGATTCCTTACACAGGTTCCTGAACGCTGTTCTGATGTTAGCCAGCCTCGCATATGCCGCAGACGTTATTCTTTTTATGTGGGCTTCAGGAGACAGGTTTGGTGTGATATCAACTCCTAGATCTTTCTCTCTGTCCGTTTCATTAAGTACTTCATCTCCTATTCTGTATCCTGTGTCTGGCCTCCTGTTTCCACTTCCTAGTTTTAATACCTTACATTTACTCGGGATGAACTTTAGTAACCATTTATTGGACCATTCATGCAGTCTGTCTAGGTCATCTTGTAATCCCATACTATCTTCCTCTGTTTCAATCCAACTCATAATTTTTGAATCATCAGCAAACAATGAGAGAAATTATTCTATACCATCTGGAAGATCATTTACATATATCAGAAACAGTATAGGTCCAAGGACTGACCCCTGCGGGACTCCATTTGTAACGTCTCGCCAATTTGAGACCTCACCCCTCACACTGACTCGTTGTCTTCTATTGCTTAGGCACTCCCTAATCCAATGGAGTACCTTCCCTTTCACTCCAGCCTGCATCTCCACCTTTCGCACTAGCCTCTTGTGTGGTACTGTATCAAAGGCTTTCTGACAATCCAAAAATATGCAGTCTGCCCACCCTACTCTTTCTTGCCTGATTTTTGTTGCCTGGTCGTAGAATTCAAGTAACCCTGTGAGGCATGACTTGCCATCCCTGAAACCATGTTGGTGTTGTGTCACAAAGTTCCTTCGCTCCAGATGTTCCACTAGCTTTTTTCGCACAATCTTCTCCATCAGCTTGCATGGTATGCAAGCTAGGGACACTGGCCTGTAGTCCAGTGCTTCCTGCCTATCGCCCTTCTTGTATATCTTGGTGGGATTGGGTGGTTATAGATAGGAGCTGCCTCGTATGGGCCAATAGGCCTTCTGCAGTTACCTTTGTTCTTATGTTCTTATGTTCTTATATCGGGACTACATTAGCAGTCTTCAAATTTTTTGTCAGTCCACCTGTTACCAGTGATTTGTTATACACTATGGAGAGTGGCAGGCTGGAATGCCTCATTACCCAGAGATTTCCCCGCCCTCCTGCCTGAGGGGACGACGCTCTAGGGAATATATTACCAAAACCTTCCCCCTCAACTAAGCTTCTCCAGCATACCTGACTTAATGCTTAAGCTTAAGAATGAGAAAAGTTGCGATAATTCAAGTGATTTGTGAGACACTAAGAGTTAAGTGTTTACAAGTGAAGCTTAGTAGTAAGCTTTGACTTTGGTGAATGAATATGATGGTCACACTTGAGCTGTGTCAGCTTGATGAGCTGAGACCTGGTCTGTGCTAGCTTGATGAGTTCTGACCTGGTCTGTGTGAACTTGATGAGTTCAGACCTGGTCTGTGTCAACTTGATGAGTTCAGACCTGGTTTGTGTCAGCTTGATGAGCTGAGACCTGGGCTGTGTCAGCTTGATGAGTTCTGACCTGGTCTGTGTGAACTTGATGAGTTCAGACCTGGGCTGTGTCAACTTGATGAATCCATATTTGGAAGAAGTCAGCTTACTGACATCAGACAAGGGAAGCTCCAGCTTGAAGACATCTGTTGTAACAGCTGAAGTAACAACAACAACAACAGCTTCCATAACAGCTTTAGAATCGTCAACAACAGCATACAACAACAACAACATTAACATCAACAACAACATTAACATCAACAACAACACTAGCATCAACAACAACAACATTAACATCAACAACAACACTAGCATCAACAACAACAACATTAACATCAACAACAACACTAGCATCAACAACAACAACAACAAGCACAACAGAAAATACGAAAAATAAATTTACCCAAATAAAGAGCAACATCAAGAAAACATGGAGCACTATTTCACAAATATTGGGATCAAAAAAGACTTTAAATAAAAAACCAACACTCCTGTCCAATAACGATGGTCTGCTTACAGCCTCTGATACTGCTATTGAATTCAATAGGTTCTTCTCTTCCATTGGGTCATCCCTTGCTAATGCTATTCCATCCTCTCGTACTAATGTCAAGGACTACCTTACAGGTAACTATCCACAGTCTCTGTACCTAATGCCTACTAATTCCACTGATGTTACTGACATAATCCTTTCCCTTAAGACCAAGTCTAGTGATCTTGAGGAGATACCAACTCTAATCTACAAAAAAGCCTCCAGATCTTAAGCCCCTGCCATTGCATTGCTCTACAACAAGCCACTTGATATTCAAACTTTTCCAGATATTCTAAAAACAAGCGAGAGTAACTCCAGTCCATAAATGTGGTGATCTCACCGATGTCAACAACTTCAGACCTATATCAATTCTGCCAAACTTGTCAAAAATATTTGAAAAACTAATCTATAAGCAGCTTTACTCTTATCTAGCCAAACTCAATATACTTAGCTCTTGTCAATATTGCTTCAGAACCAAAATAGCACTAACAATGCACTTATTAGCATGATTAACTTGATACATGCAGCTCTTGATAAAAATAAGTTCCCTGTTGGGTTATTTGTGGACCTGCGTAAGGCTTTTGACACTGTCAACCACCAAAACCTTCTTCTTAAATTACAACATTATGGAGTCAGAGGTCACTCCCTACAGTACCTTAAGTCTTACCTTACTGACAGGCTCCAGTATGTTTCTGTGAAAAATTCAATTTCTCCCACCCTACCCATCAACATCGGTGTTCCTCAGGGCAGCATACTTGCCCCTCTCCTCTTTCTCATCTACATTAATGACTTTCCAAATGCCTCCCAACACCTCAAACCAATTCTATTTGCTGACGACACAACCTTCATTTTCTCCAGTCCTGACCCTCTTGCTCTAAATGACACAGTGAATACTGAACTAAATAAAGTCCATCTTTGGCTAACTGCTTACAAACTCACCCTTAACATTGACGAAACTTTCTAAATTTTGTTTGGTAATAAATCCTTAAATCAAATTAATCTAAGAATTAACAATATCCAAATTAGTAAGAAAGTAGATGGCAAATTCCTTGGTGTCCTCAACGATAACAAGCTGAATTTCCAGGGACACATTCTAAATATATCAAAAAAAGTTTCTAAAACTATTAACTTTCTTTGAGATTAGATATAATGTACCTCGCCCTGCCCTGGTAATGCTCTATTACCCTCTTATATATTCTTATCTAAATTATGGTATTTGTGCTTGGGGTTCTACTACACAAAATCATTTAGGTGCTCTAATTATTTAACACAAAGCTGCTATTAGAACAATATCTAACTCTGGCCTCAGACATCACTCGGTACCCTTACTTAAATCCTTGAATAAGTTAGATATTAAGTCACTGCACATCCTCTCTTGTGTACTCTATATATTTAAACCTCTGAACTGCAATACCAATCATGACCTTAGAAGCTTCCTAGAAGGTTGTAACAGAACCCATGAGCACCACACCAGAAAGAAATACCTATTTGATATTCCAAGAGTACGACTTAACCAAACTAGAAATGCGCTACAAATCAAGGGACCCAGAATGTGGAATGACCTTCCTAATCATGTCAAAGGCTGTACCTCTCCCAACCAGTTTAAGTGTAAAACCAAGTACTACTTAATTAACTCCATGTAACCTACCCTACCCTTTAAATGTCAACCCATGTCATGCATTTTTTAACAATGCTGTTTGTTCTCCAACTTGTACAATTGATGACTTCTGCCATGTTCCTCCCCTTTTTTATTCCTTTTTTCAACACAATTTAAACCTAATTCCAATTACTATTAAGTTTTAGTGTAAGTGGGTTACACACCTTGCCCGAAATGTTATACATATTAGTGGCTTTAGGTATTGTATATAATAGCTCTATCTATAAATCCAACTTTATGTTTGTAAATCAACAATGTATGTACTTTTCCTGAATAAAGAATTTGAATTTGAACAGCATCAACAAAATCAGCAAGAACAACACATACAGTTCATGTTTTATTGTACAAATACAATTGCCTTTATTCAATAGAGTTGTCACAGGAGCGCCTGAGAGAGAGTCAGGCAATGTTTGTAAACAATCGCTGTGTCGTTTACTCTATTTCAATTTGGGAGAAACTTGCCTCGTTTTGTTTTTCCTCGTTAAAGTGTACACGTGTATGTGACATGTGGCTCAAACTGTTGGTAGAGAGAGAGAGAGAGAGAGAGAGAGAGAGAGAGAGAGAGAGAGAGAGAGAGAGACAGACAGACAGACAGACAGACAGACAGACAGACAGACAGAGACAGAGACAGAGACAGAGACAGAGAAAATGAGAGAGAGAGAGAGAGAGTGTTACGGCCCTCTCGGGACGCAACGGGGT
>NC_091221.1:15792903-15808707 GCF_040958095.1 Procambarus clarkii
CAACTTATGAGCAACTTGATGAACTTTAACAAATAACCCTTGATCTGCAAAAATGACCATTTGAGAAATTAGCCCTTGAAACGAGTAAATTCCCATATATAACAAAAATCCTTTGAAATGGTTAAACACCCAATCTTAAACAAATAACACTTGAAATGCAAAAATGTCCATTTGAGAAATTAACCCTTGAAATGAGTAAATGAATATGAGACAAAGATTGATGAAACACAAAAGACAAGCAGGAATAATTATGTAAGTTAGATCATGTCTGGTTGGACTAGATAAGTTAGGATACATCAGTTTGGGAATGTAAGATTAAGTTAGGTAAGTTAGGTAAGATAGGTAAGGTAAGGTAAGTTAGGTTAAGCAGGTTAAGTTAGGTAAGGTAGGTAAGTTAGGTTAAGCAGGATAAGTTAGGTTAAGTCAGGTAAGTTAGGTAAGATAGGTAAGGTAAGGTAAGTTAAGTTAGGATAGGTAAAGTTAGGTTAAGCAGGTTAAGTTAGGTAATGTAGGTAAGTTAGGTTAAGCAGGATAAGTTAGGTTAAGTTAGGTAGGATAGGTAAGGTAAGGTAAGTTAGGTTAAGCAGGTTAGGTTATACAGGTTAAGTTAGGTAAGATAGGTAAGGTTAGGTTAGGTTAGGTAAAGTTAGGTTAAGCAGGTTAAGTTAGGTAAGATAGGTAAGGTAAGTTAAGTTAGGATAGGTAAAGTTATGTTAAGCAGGTTAAGTTAGGTAAGATAGGTTAAGCCGGATAAGTTAGGTTAAGTTAGGTAAGTTAGGTAAGATAGGTAAGGTAAGGTAAGTTAGGTTAAGCAGGTTAGGTTATACAGGTTAAGTTAGGTAAGATAGGTTAGGTTAGGTTAGGTAAAGTTAGGTTAAGCAGGTTAAGTTAGGTAAATGTAGGCAAGTTAGGTTAAGCAGGATAAGTTAGGTTAGGTTAGGTAAGTTAGGTATGATAGGTAAGGTGAGGTAAGTTATGTTAGGATAGGTAAAGTTAGGTTATGCAGGTTAAGTTAGGTAAGATAGGTAAAGGTAAGGTAAGTTAGGATAGGTAAAGTTAGGTTTAGGAACATTACGTTAACTAAGTAACATTGGGTGGAGAGGATAGGTTACGTAGGTTTTGAACAGTGTAGTTCAGAGAATAGTTTTAGGGTAAAGTGACTAAGAAAATATATTTTAACAGAAGTGCGGGTTTGGTATGAAAAGCCGAACTAGTTACATTTTGGAGAGAAATTTTATGACTGAAGATGTCTTAAAGAATAACATGATGGAAGAAGGAGAGTTCCTTTGATGAACGAAGGTGTCTTAGAGAACAACTTTTGGAGAACGAAGGTGAATTAGAGATCACTTTGATGACTCTGAGAATAACTTTGATCAACGAAGATAGATTGGAAAGTTTCTCTAATGAACGAAGGTGACTTAGAGATTAACTTTTATGATTTAGAGAACATCTTTGATGTCTTAGAGAACAACATTGATGTCTTAGAGAACAACTTTGATGAACAAAGATGTCTTAGAGAACAACTTTGATGAACAAAGATGTCTTAGAGAACAACTTTTTGGTGAACGAAGGCGAATTAGAGAACGATCATCTTTGATGATTTTGAGAACAAGTTTGATAGCTCTTAGAATAACTTTGATGACTTTGAGAATGTCTTTGAGAACATGAGTAGTATTTTGTTAGCTCAGAGAATAACTTTTTGATGACATAGAGAATAACTTTTTATGTCTTAGAGAAGAACATTGATGGCTTAGAGAGAATATCTTTGATGAAAGATGATGTCTTAGATTAACTTTGACGTCTCTTGGAATAACTTTAGATATCTCCGAGAATAACTTTGATGAACAAAGATGTTTTGGAAAGTTTCTCTGAAGAACGAAGGTGACTCTGAGAATAACTTTTGTTAGCTCTTAGAATAACTTTTATGATTTAGAGAATATCTTTGATGTCTTAGAGAAGAACATTGATGGCTTAGAGAGAAAAGCTTTGATGAAAGATGATGTCTTAGATTAACTTTGATGTCTTAGAGAATAACTTTAGATGTCTCTGAGAATAACTTTTATGAACGAAGATGTCTGAGATTAACTTTGATAGCTCAGAATAACTTTTGTGGACATGAGAATATCTTTGGATAACTCTGAGAACAACTTTGATGTACGAGAGTGAGTTAGAGATTACCTTTGTTAACTCTGAGATTAACTTTGATGAACGAGAAAATACTTTTTGATGACATCGAGAATAATTTTGATAGCTCTGAGAATAACTTTTATGCCTCTGAGATTAACTTTAATGAACGAAGATGTCTTAGATAGTTTTTCTGATGAACGAAAGGTTACTTAGAGAATAACATTTGATGACTGAGATTAACTTTTTGATGACTCTGAGAATAACTTTGAGGATGCGAGTAAATTTTTGAGTGTTTGAGAGTGTCTTTGATATCTCGAAGAGTGCCCTTGAAGTCTTAAAGGATGTTTTTGATGTCTCAAAGGATGTCTTTGAGTGCAACTTTGATGTCTTTGAGTAAATCCTTGATGTCTCGAAGAGTGCCCTTGAAGTCTTAAAGGATGTTTTTGATGTCTCAAAGGATGTCTTTGAGTGCAACTTTGATGTCTTTGAGTAAGTCCTTGATGTCTCGAAGAGTGCCCTTGAAGTCTTAAAGGATGTTTTTGATGTCTCAAAGGATGTCTTTGAGTGCAACTTTGATGTCTTTGAGTAAGTCCTTGATGTCTCGAAGAGTGTCTTTGACTATATTTCTTACTTAACGACATATAATTTTAGTTAGGAACAATGATGAATATGACTATTTTAGCGAAGTGAAAGGTTATTTTAGTTAAGAACAGTGTTGGAAAGAGGCTACACATGACTATTTTCAGATGAGAGAAGTGATATTTCAGTTAAGAAATGACAAGGAAACATGATGAAGTAACTATTTTTTAGTTGACTGATGAATACCTTAGTTAAGGAAAAAGACAAAACATGACGAGGGAGACTTTTTTCTGATGATTGGCGGATAATTTTTTAGATAAGAAATGACAATGAAACATGATGAACACGGTTATTTTCTGTTGACTATGGATAAGTTTAGCTAGGAAATGATGAAAGTTATTATTTTTAGTTGTTTTAACTTTATCCATGACGATGGATAAAGTTAGTTATGAACAGTGCTGGAAAGATTCCTTTGACAATTTTTGGTTGATTGGATAATAAGTTAGTTGAGAAATGAGGAAAGTGACTATGTTTCAGTTGATTGGCGAAAGATTTTTAGTTAAGAAGTTACAAGAAAGGTTTGTCTTTTGTAAATTTGGAACTGAATAAAGTGTAGATTTGTTTAAGAACGGGGTTGGTAGAACTATTAAGTTGACAACGAGAATTACTTTGACATAGTTTTGAAAATAAAACTTGGTGACTAAAATTGTTGAGGGAACTGTAATGCAGTATAATATTATTTGACAAAGAACTAGTTAGTGAATGGAAGAAACAAAGAACATAAAAAATTGAGGTTAAGTAGGGGAATGAACACAGTGAACATACGGTGAACACAGAAAACATGTAAGAAAAAGTTGATGAATAGAGTGAACATGCAGGGAATATGAACTTATAGAGAATATGAAGACATGATAAGGAACATAGGGAATACAAAGAATGAACACTGAACGTGTGAAGAACAAGCTAAGAACATTGAGAACATGAATATTGAGTATAAAAGTTATACAGAGAACATATGATGCACATGAAAATATGACAAAGAACATAGTGAACATACGGGGAAAACGGCAGAAAAAATTTGAACTGAGCATGCTGTGAACATTTATAGAACATGGAATGAACACAGAAAACATGGAAAAAATGTGAAGAACACAGCTGAATATAGAGAAAATATGCAAATACAGGGGGACAAGAGCTGGAGCTCTGTAACTGACTTGATCTTATTTACTACGTCTGAAATATGACTGTTTAAAATTTCAGGGGGATTGGACTGCTAGTAGCGAAAATGTGGTCTCTGTCAAATTTGGGTCTTTAATTGGACTCTGATTAATTTCGATCATGAACTGGACTCTGAATATTTTGGCACAAAGTAGACTCTGGCGAATTTTCGGTATAACCTGGACTCTGACGAAAATTGGGTATAAAATGGACTCTGTCAAATTTTCACAGATTACAGGACACTGATGAAATTTGCTCTCAAAGTAGACTCTGGCGAATTTCTGTTGATAATTGGACTCTGATGAAATATGAGCTTAAAACTGTCTCTGACTAATTTTGCTCTCAAAGTAGACTCTGGCGAATTTCTGTTGATAATTGGACTCTGATGAAATATGAGCTTAAAACTGTCTCTGACTAATTTTGCTCTCAAAGTAGACTCTGGCGAATTTCTGTTGATAATTGGACTCTGATGAAATATGAGCTTAAAACTGTCTCTGACTAATTTTCGTCTTTACAGGTGAAATAGCCGTAAATGGATATAAAACTAAATGTTATGGATAAGTTGTCTGTTTTCCTTAACAAAACATCTAAGACAATATTCTCTGAAAATGGTCCTTTTACAAATTCGGTCATAAACATATAAATAAACTTCTATGATTATTTTGAAACTCTGAAAATAGCTGTAAGGAAATAGGAGGAGAGAGAGAGAGGAACGGTCCAGATATTATGGAGAAGATAAGATAAGATATGATAAGAGGCGACCTACAAGAAGCGTCTGGCTGGCAGGGCCTAAGGTAAATAAAGGTGACGCGAGAGATTGCGAGGTAAGGGGGGGAGGGAGGGGGTGTGAGGTACGTGACCTGAAAACCCTGGCTCTCAAACACGAATTTCTAAATTTACCTGAAAACCCTGGCTCTCACACACGAATTTCTCAGATGTTGAAAACAGGTAAAATATGTCCGTAGAGTTCTCCTTGAAATGCTGGCTCTTAAACACGAATTTGAATTTCTCCCATAAGAACTTTAACAAAGTTGAATGAACTTATTTTCAGCACAAGAACTTTTAACAAACTTCTAAAGTCTCGGAAATTATCTTTCTCATAAGAATTCCCTAATTCCAAATCTGTGACTGCCCAAATTCGCCTGAAAAACCCTGGCTCACAAACACGAATTTCTAAATTTACCTGAAAACCCTGGCTCACAGACACGAATTTTCTCCCAGAAAAAAAAATTCGTCTGTGCGTTGCCATCCCTACTACTCCCAGCTTCTTGGTGTATATACACTGAGAGGTGTACCCCACTTCTTGGTGTATATACACTGAGAGGTGTACCCAGCTTCTTGGTGTATAAACACTGAGAGGGGTACCCAGCTTCTTGGTGTATATACACTGAGAGGTGTACCCAGCTTCTTTATATACACTGAGAGGTGTACCCAGCTTCCTGGTGTATATACACTGAGAGGTGTACCCCGCTCTTGGTGTATATACACTGAAAGGTGTACCCTGCCTCTTAGTGTATATACACTGAGAGGTGTAGCCAGCTTCTTGGTTTATATACACTGAGAGGTGTAGCCAGCTTCTTGGTTTATATACACTGAGAGGTGTACCCTGCCTCTTGGTGTATATACACTGAGAGGTGTACCCTGCTTCTTGGTGATTATACACTGAGAGGTGTACCCCGCTTCTTGGTGTATATACACTGAGAGGTGTAGCCAGCTTCTTGGTTTATATACACTGAGAGGTGTACCCTGCCTCTTGGTGTATATACACTGAGAGGTGTACCCTGCTTCTTGGTGTATATACACTGAGAGGTGTACCCAGCTTCTTGGTGTTTATACACTGAGAGGTGTACCCAGCTTCTTGGTGTATATACACTGAGAGGTATACCACGCTTCTTGGTGTATATACACTGAGAGGTGTACCCCGCCTCTTGGTGTATATACACTGAGAGGTGTACCCCGCTTCTTGGTGTATATACACTGAGAGGTGTACTCAGCTTCTTGGTGTATATACACTGAGAGGTGTACCCTGCTTATTGGTGTATATACACTGAGAGGTGTACCCCACTTCTTGGTGTATATACACTGAGAGGTGTACCCAGCTTCTTGGCGTATATACACTGAGTGGTGTACCCTGCTTCTTGGTGTATATACACTGAGCGGTGTTCCCAGCTTCGTGGTGTATATACACTGAGCGGTGTACCCAGCTTCTTGGTGTATATACACTGAGAGGTGTACCCTGTTTCTTGATGTATATACACTGAGTGGAGTACCCTGCTTCCTGGTGTATATACACTGAGCGGTGTACCAAGCTTCTTGGTGTATATATACTGAGAGGTGTTCCCTGCTTCTTGGTGTATATACACTGAGAGGTGTACCTCACTTATTGGTGTATATACACGGAGAGGTGTACCCAGCTTCTTGGTTTATATACACTGAGAGGTGTACCTCGCTTATTGGTGTATATACACTGAGAGGTGTACCCCGCTTCTTGGTGTATATACACTGAGAGGTGTACCTCACTTATTGGTGTATATACACTGAGAGGTGTACCCAGCTTCTTGGTGTATATACACTGAGAGGTGTACCTCGCTTATTGGTGTATATACACTGAGAGGTGTACCACGCTTCCTGGTGTATATACACTGAGAGGTGTACCCAGCTTCTTTGTGTAAATACACTGAGAGGTGTAGCCCGCTTCTTGGTGTATATACACTGAAAGGTGTACCCAGCTTCTTGGTGTATATACACTGAGAGGTTTAGCCCGCTTCTTGGTGTATATTCACTGAGAGGTGTACCGTACTTCTTGGTTTATATACACTGAGAGGTATACCCTGCCTCTTGGTGTATATACACTGAGAGGTGTACCCAGCTTCTTGGTGATTATACACTGAGAGGTGTACCCCGCTTCTTGGTGTATATACACTGAGAGATGTAGCCAGCTTCTTGGTGTTTATACACTGAGAAATGTACCACGCTTCTTGGTGTATATACACTAAGAGGTGTACCCAGCTTCTTGGTGTATATACACTGAGAGGTGTACCACGCTTCTTGGTGTATATACACTGAGAGGTGTACCCAGCTTCTTTGTGTATATACACTGAGAGGTGTAGCCCGCTTCTTGGTGTATATACACTGAGAGGTGTTCCACGCTTCTTGGTGTATATACACTGAGAGGTGTACCGCACTTCTTGGTGTATATACACTGAGAGGTTTACCCCGCTTCTTGGTGTATACTCACTGAGAGGTGTACCCTGCTTCTTGGTGTATATACACTGAGAGGTGTACCCTGCTTCTTGGTGTATATACACTGAGAAGTGTAACCTGTTTATTGGTGTATATACACTGAGAGGTGTACCCAGCTTTTTGGTGTATATACACTGAGAGGTGTAGCCCGCTTCTTGGTGTATATACACTGAGAGGAGTATCCTGCATCTTGGTGTATATACACTGAGAGGTGTACCCAGCTTCTTGGTGTATATACACTGAGAGGTGTACCCAGCTTCTTGGTGTATATACACTGAGAGGTATAGCCCGCTTCTTGGTGTATATACACTGAGAGGTGTACCCTGCTTCTTGGTGTATATACACTGAGAAGTGTAACCTGTTTATTGGTGTATATACACTGAGAGGTGTACCCAGCTTCTTGGTGTATATACACTGAGAGGTGTACCCAGCTTCTTGGTGTATATACACTGAAAGGTGTACCCAGCTTCTTGGTGTATATACACTGAGAGGTGTACCCCACTTCTTGGTGTATATATATTGAGAGGTGTACCCTGCTTCTTGGTGTATATACACTGAGAGGTGTACCCAGCTTCTTGGTGTATATACACTGAGAGGTGTACCCAGCTTCATGGTGTATATACACTGAGAGGTATAGCCCGCTTCTTGATGTATATACATTGAGAGGTGTACCCTGCTTCTTGGTGTATATACACTGAGAAGTGTATCCTGCTTCTTGGTGTATATACACTGAGAGGTGTACCCAGCTTCATGGTGTATATACACTGAGAGGTATAGCCCGCTTCTTGATGTATATACATTGAGAGGTGTACCACGCTTCTTGGTGTATATACACTGAGAAGTGTATCCTGCTTCATGGTGTATATACACTGAGAGGTGTACCCAGCTTCTTGGTGTATATACACTGAGAGGTGTACCCAGCTTCTTGGTGTATATACACTGAGAGGTGTAGCCCGCTTCTTGGTGTATATACACTGAGAGGAGTATCTTGCATCTTGGTGTATATACACTGAGAGGTGTACCCAGCTTCTTGGTGTATATACACTGAGAGGTGTAGCCCGCTTCTTGGTGTATATACACTGAGAGGTGTAACCCGCTTCTTGGTGTATATACACTGAGAGGTGTACCCCACTTCTTGGTGTATATACACTGAGAGGTGTAGCCCGCTTCTTGGTGTATATACACTGATAGGTGTACCCTGCTTCTTGGTGTAGATACACTGAGAGGTGTACCCTGCTTCTTGGTGTATATACACTGAGAGGTGTACCACGCTTCTTGGTGTATATACACTGCGAGGTGTAGCCCGCTTCTTGGTGTATATACACTGAGAGGTGTACCCAGCTTCTTGGTGTTATACACTGAAAGGGGTACCCAGCTTCATAGTGTATATACACTGAGAGGTGTACACCGCTTCTTGGTGTATATACACTGAGAGGTGTACCCTGTTTCTTGGTGTATATACACTGAGAGGTGTACCCCGCTTCTTGGTGTGTACACACTGAGAGGTGTACCCTGTTTCTTGGTGTGTACACACTGAGAGGTGTACCCTGTTTCTTGGTGTATATACACTGAGAGGTGTACCCCGCTTCTTGGTGTATATACACTGAGAGGTGTACCCTGTTTCTTGGTGTATATACACTGAGAGGTGTACCCCGCTTCTTGGTGTGTACACACTGAGAGGTGTACCCCTGCTTCTTGGTGTGTACACACTGAGAGGTGTACCCTGTTTCTTGGTGTATATACACTGAGAGGTGTACCCCGCTTCTTGGTGTATATACACTGAGAGGTGTACCCAGCTTCTTGGTGTATATACACTGAGAGGTGTACCGAGCTTCTTGGTGTATATTCACTGAGAGGTGTACCCAGCTTCTTGGTGTATATACACTGAGAAGTGTACCCTGCTTCTTGGTGTATATACACTGATAGGTGTACCCAGCTTCTTGGTGTATATACACTGAGAGGTGTACCCTGCTTCTTGGTGTATATACACTGATAGGTGTACCCAGCTTCTTGGTGTATATACACTGAGAGGTGTACCCAGCTTCTTGGTGTATATACACTGAAAGGTGTACCACGCTTCTTGGTGTATATACACTGAGAGGTGTACCCTGCTTCTTGGTGTATATACACTGAGAGGTGTACCCAGCTTCTTGGTGTATATACACTGAGAGGTGTACCAAACTTCTTGGTGTATATACATTGAGAGATGTACCCCGCTTCTTGGTGTATATACACTGAGAGGTGTACCCTGCTTCTTGGTGTATATACACTGAGAGGTGTACCCAGCTTCTTGGTGTGTTTACACTGAGAGGTGTAACCAGCTTTTTGATGTATATACACTGAGTGGTGTACCCTGCTTCTTGGTGTATATACACTGAGCGGTGTACCACGCTTCTTGGTGTATATACACTGAGAAGCGTGAAGTTGTACACAGAGAAGTTGTTAACATCAGTGGGATCACCACATTTGTGGACAGGGGTTACTCTCACTTTTTCTAGAATATCTGGAAAGGTTTGGCGTTCAAGTGACTTGTTGAAGAGCAATGCAATGGCAGGAGCTAAAGATCTGGAGGCTTTTTTTGTAAATAAGAGTTGGTATCTCCTCAAGGGCACTAGACTTGGTTTTAAGGGAAAGGATTATGTCAGTAACATCAGTGAAATTAGTAGGCATTAGGTACAGAGACTGTGGATAGTTACGTTGCTTGAACGCTGAAGCTTCGGCGACTAATCTGAGTATCTAGTGGGCCATTTTTGGTAAGCAGAACTGGCGCTGTTATATTAGTACTGGAAGTCCTGAATATTAGTACTGGAAGATGGAATATCATTTGCAAGGGATGACCCAATGGAAGAGAAGAACCTATTGAACTCAAAAGCAGTATCGGAGGCTGAAAGCAGACCATCGTTATTTGACAGGAGTATTGGTTTGTTATCAAAAATCTTCTTTGATCCCAATTATTGTGAAATTGGGTTCCATGTTTTCTTAATGTTGCCCTTTGTGAGGGTAAATTTATCTTCGTAGGATTTAATGTTGCAGATGTTGCTATACAAGCATGTTACCTCTCACAGTGGAGTCAAATGCTGGATAGGAGGAGCCCAATAGTGACGAACTTCCTTGGACAACTGTTGGGCCCCGGAGGAAGACACAAGGGACCAACGAGTTAATACATCATAACTGTGAGAGGCACTGGACGACAGGCGGGACATCCGTTCTTTTGTGAAGACCTCCTGGAATGTCTTGCTGAGTTCTTCACACACCTTCTTGTCATTTTCTGTGTATCTGTTCTCCCATGTGTGTGTATGTGTGTGTGTGACGAATGTTCATGTGTGGAGAGAACAAAGCAAACATGTGAACACATAGAGAAAAAGGGCTAGAGTGGCAATATTGTTAAAATGAGTGGCCCGGCAGGGGAGCAGGGGTGAGGGGCAGTGAGGGGTGAGGGGTTGTGAGGGGCAAGGGGTATTGAGGCGTGAGGGGTAGTGAGTGTGGGAGTGGAGAGTAAAGCACGCGAGGGAATACTAGCAGGGGCGAGGAGGAGGGGAAGGGTCAGCAACGCCTGCTGCTCTGGGAAGCCCCGTTCACGTGACCACTGTGTAGCGGAAACTGGGGATTTCCTCTGTTTTTAAACTAACACGTTCAGTAAGGGCATATGGTATTACTCGACTGGTATATCAACATTATATGATATTCATAGACACAGCTTCAATTAGCATATTATTTACATTATTGCACTATTCCTCGCATCTTTCGAAGAACAAATATTATGATTAAGACGTTTTTCTTTATAACATTTGATTCTCAAGTGATGAAAGCATAAACAAGAACACACAAATGTGGCACAAAAACAAAGCTGCTTCAACAAACACACTCCATCCCCATCGCTCTTTATTCTTGAGCCGTCTCCGTGGTGTAGTGGTAAGACACTCGCCTGGCGTTCCGCGAGCGCTATGTCATGGGTTCGTATCCTGGCCGGGGAGGATTTACTGGGCGCAATTCCTTAACTGTAGCCTCTGTTTAACGCAACAGTAAAATGTGTACTTGGATGAAAAAAACGATTCTTCGCGGCAGGGGATCGTATTCCAGGGACCATAGGATTAAGGACTTGCCCGAAACGCTACGCGTACTAGTGGCTGTACAAGAATGTAACAACTCTTGTATATAATTTATTAAAAAAAATATTATTCTTGATGCTTCCGACACATTTGCTCCTGGGCACTTTATCATAAGTGGCGACAATATAGCACAATTAACGTAATTAAATTACATATATTCACTGTTATTATTTTAACACTGCTTATCTCAGCCAGTAATTTGATAAAGCTTAAAACACTCTTATAAATTAATATTTACATTATCATTCCATAACGGGTGTTAAATCCTCTAAAGGTTTAATGGCTTAAGAGAAGATTTTGCTCTAATGACCTACAAATGACACTCTCTCAGTGGTGTGCGCACCTTGGTGATCCACCAGCGAAGTTATCATAGTGGTATGACACTCTCTCAGTGGTGTGCGCAACTTGGTGATCCACCAGCGAAGTTATCATAGTGGTATGACACTCTCTCAGTGGTGTGCGCTCTCAGTTAGCCACCAGCGAAGTTATCATAGTGGTATGACACTCTCTCAGTGGTGTGCGCTCTCAGTTAGCCACCAGCGAAGTTATCATAGTGGTATGACACTCTCTCAGTGGTGTGCGCAACTTGGTGATCCACCAGCGAAGTTATCATAGTGGTATGACACTCTCTCAGTGGTGTGCGCTCTCAGTTAGCCACCAGCGAAGTTATCATAGTGGTATGACACTCTCTCAGTGGTGTGCGCACCTTGGTGATCCACCAGCGAAGTCATCATAGTGGTATGACACTCTCTCAGTGGTGTGCGCTCTTAGTTAGCCACCAGCGAAGTTATCATAGTGGTTTGACACTCTCTCAGTGGTGTGCGCTCTCAGTTAGCCACCAGCGAAGTTATCATAGTGGTATGACACTCTCTCAGTGGTGTGCGCACCTTGGTGATCCACCAGCGAAGTTATCATAGTGGTATGACACTCTCTCAGTGGTGTGCGCTCTTAGTTAGCCACCAGCGAAGTCATCATAGTGGTATGACACTCTCTCAGTGGTGTGCGCTCTTAGTTAGCCACCAGCGAAGTTTTCATAGTGGTATGCTAATATTAGCACCACTAGTGAAGTTATATCAGCGGTAAGCTGAACACAACCAGTAAAGTTATATCAGTAATTAGCTTACTTTGAAACACTTTAGTAAAGATGGTGATGATGGTGGAGACAGTGGGATATCACTTAAGTAAAGTTTCCCGAAGTTCGTACATTCTGGCTGCCGCTTGTGAAGTTTTCTCAGTGGTCTGCTTAATTTGATCACCACTGCTGAATATATTACACTGGTGTACTTATTATGAGTGCTACAAGTGAAGTTGCGTAAGTAATGAGCTTACTCTGAGCACCATTATGGAAGCTGTTTCAATGGCGCTTTCACTTTGAGATCTTCCTGGAATATTATCTCAGTGGTGAGTGTAATATGAAAACGACCAGTAGAGTTATGTGAGGGAGTGGGTCCTCTCAGCTGACTACTGTGGTACAAGTAAACACAGGCATGGATCACCACTACTGCGTGCACAAGGGACGTGCACCCAGGCATGGATCACCACTACTACGTGCACAAGGGACGTGCCCCCAGGCATGGATCACCACTATTACGTGCACAAGGGACGTGCACCCAGGCATGGATCACCACTATTACGTGCACAAGTGACGTGCCCCCAGGCATGGATCACCACTATTACGTGCACAAGTGACGTGCACCCAGGCATGGATCACCACTACTACGTGCACCCAGGCATGGATCACCACTACTGCGTGCACAAGGGACGTGCACCCAGGCATGGATCACCACTACTACGTGCACATGTGACGTGCACCCAGGCATGGATCACCACTACTACGTGCACAAGGGACGTGCACCCAGGCATGGATCACCACTATTACGTGCACAAGGGACGTGCACCCAGGCATGGATCACCACTACTACGTGCACAAGGGACGTGCACCCAGGCATGGATCACCACTACTACGTGCACAAGTGACGTGCACCCAGGCATGGATCACCACTTCTGCGTGCACAAGGGACGTGCACCCAGGCATGGATCACCACTTCTGTGTGCACAAGGGACGTGCACCCAGGCATGGATCACCACTACTACGTGCACAAGTGACGTGCACGCAGGCATGGATCACCACTACTGCGTGCAAGAGTGACGTGCACCCAGGCATGGATCACCACTACTACGTGCACAAGGGACGTGCACCCAGGCACGGATCACCACTACTGCGTGCACAAGGGACGTGCACCCAGGCATGGATCACCACTACTACGTGCACAAGTGACGTGCACCCAGGCATGGATCACCACTACTACGTGCACAAGTGACGTGCACCCAGGCATGGATCACCACTACTGCGTGCACAAGTGACGTGCACCCAGGCATGGATCACCACTACTGCGTGCACAAGGGACGTGCATCCAGGCATGAATCACCACTACAACGTGCACAAGGGACGTGCACCCAGGCACGGATCACCACTACTGCGTGCACAAGGGACGTGCACCCAGGCATGGATCACCACTACTGCGTGCACAAGTGACGTGCACCCAGGCAAGGATCACCACTACTGCGTGCACAAGGGACGTGCACCCAGGCATGGGTCACCACTACTGCGTGCACAAGAGACGTGCATCCAGGCATGGATCACCACTACAACGTGCACAAGAGACGTGCACCCAGGCAAGGATCACCACTACTGCGTGCACAAGGGACGTGCACCCAGGCATGGATCACCACTACTACGTGCACAAGGGACGTGCACCCAGGCATGGATCACCACTACTGCGTGCACAAGTGACGTGCACCCAGGTATGGATCACCACTACTACGTGCACAAGGGACGTGCACCCAGGCACGGATCTTCATCATAAATCTTGTGAGAAGAACTGGCATATTTGGAATCTGTTGATAGACAACCTGTACTCTTAATACAACATTCTGACGTATATTATAATCTCCCAAGAAATGTCGAGTTAGCAAATGGTAGCAACTGATGGTTGAGACAGTGGGTGGTGGTGATGGTTGAGACAGTGGGTGGTGGTGATGGTGGTGACAGTGGGTGCTGGTGATGGTGGAGACAGTGGGTGCTGGTGATGGTGGAGACAGTGGGTGCTGGTGATGGTGGTGACAGTGGGTGGTGGTGATGGTGGAGACAGTGGGTGCTGGTGATGGTGGTGACAGTGGGTGCTGGTGATGGTGGAGACAGTGGGTGCTGGTGATGGTGGAGACAGTGGGTGGTGGTGATGGTGGAGACAGTGGGTGGTGGTGATGGTTGAGACAGTGGGTGGTGGTGATGGTGGTGACAGTGGGTGGTGGTGATGGTGGTGACAGTGGGTGGTAGTGATGGTGGAGACAGTGGGTGGTGGTGATGGTGGTGACAGTGGGTGGTGGTGATGGTGGAGACAGTGGGTGGTGGTGATGGTGGAGACAGTGGGTGATGGTGATGGTGGAGACAGTGGGTGGTGGTGATGGTGGTGACAGTGGGTGATGGTGATGGTGGAGACAGTGGGTGGTGGTGATGGTGGTGACAGTGGGTGGTGGTGATGGTGGTGACAGTGGGTGGTGGTGATGGTGGTGACAGTGGGTGGTGGTGATGGTGGTGACAGTGGGTGGTGGTGATGGTGGTGACAGTGGGTGCTGGTGATGGTTGAGACAGTGGGTGGTGGTGATGGTGGTGACAGTGGGTGATGGTGATGGTGGAGACAGTGGGTGGTGGTGATGGTGGTGACAGTGGGTGGTGGTGATGGTGGTGACAGTGGGTGGTGGTGATGGTGGTGACAGTGGGTGGTGGTGATGGTGGAGACAGTGGGTGGTGGTGATGGTGGTGACAGTGGGTGATGGTGATGGTGGAGACAGTGGGTGGTGGTGATGGTGGTGACAGTGGGTGGTGGTGATGGTGGTGACAGTGGGTGGTGGTGATGGTGGAGACAGTGGGTGGTGGTGATGGTGGTGACAGTGGGTGGTGGTGATGGTGGAGACTGTGGGTGCTGGTGATGGTGGAGACAGTGGGTGCTGGTGATGGTGGAGACAGTGGGTGCTGGTGATGGTGGTGACAGTGGGTGGTGGTGATGGTGGTGACAGTGGGTGGTGGTGATGGTGGAGACAGTGGGTGGTGGAGATGGTGGTGACAGTGGGTGGTGGTGATGGTGGTGACAGTGGGTGGTGGTGATGGTGGAGACAGTGGGTGGTGGTGATGGTGGTGACAGTGGGTGGTGGTGATGGTGGAGACTGTGGGTGCTGGTGATGGTGGAGACAGTGGGTGCTGGTGATGGTGGTGGTGATGGTGGAGACAGTGGGTGCTGTTGATGGTGGAGACAGTGGGTGCTGGTGATGGTGGTGACAGTGGGTGCTGGTGATGGTGGAGACAGTGGGTGCTGGTGATGGTGGTGGTGATGGTGGAGAAAGTGGGTGCTGGTGATGGTGGTGGTGATGGTGGAGACAGTGGGTGCTGGTGATGGTGGAGACAGTGGGTGCTGGTGATGGTGGAGACAGTGGGTGCTGGTGATGGTGGAGACAGTGGGTGCTGGTGATG